>NC_140930.1:5944683-6036428 GCF_045865225.1 Trachurus japonicus | reverse complement strand
AATTCAGAAGTACAGAGAGATAACAATGCAGTCAAATGAAGCTGTCGTATATTTAAAAAAGGACATTCAAGTGCTCAGGCTTTGGGTTGAGAAAATGCTGTGACCTCTATTCTCAGTCAGCATTATGTATATCCACAACATAGATGTTTTTGAGCCCATAAGCAGCAAAAACAGCAACACTGAGCCACAGAAGCAGATGACTTTCAAGTAGTTTGTGCTTGAATGTGTCCTGTTCCCCACATTAACACGTCACTGTCACGTTTGACAGTGAAACGTTGCCTCAGCGCTGACAAATCGACTCTATTTTCTTCCGTGAATCAATTTCTTTTCTCCATGTCTGAAGCTTTTCCTGAGAGGCAGTGTGGGCGTTCAGCTCACCGGCTTCTTTTTTATTTCTGAGCAGCGTTGGCAGGTGAGATTGACAGCTCACCTCCGGTTCAAAGGACACTTCGCCCACCAAATGCAACACAATGCCAATGGACTCCACAATGTCCATTAGGCTTTAAGTCACATCCTGAAAATGACTGGATGTCCTTCTGGTGCAGCTGGAGCGCAGTGGTGGTGGAGGGGTGTGTGTAAGTGTGCAGTGTGCATCCAACCGTGGTGAGAGGATAATGGGAAAGCAAAGAGCATCATTACCCCTCTCCATGCTACTCTGCACCTCTCGCCTCCCCATGGACCATCAGGAAGAGACGGAGTGGATGCCGTCATCCTGACACCCTTGGATCTGGACTGTTTTTGTTTTACTGTTTAACTTCATTGTGCATTTCAAAAGCCCCGGTAGAGTCTGAACAGAAGCAGCTTTCACAAACTATAAAAGCTGTAAGCAGCATCTCGCATGCACCAATGCTTGGAAACGTTTTTCCAATATTCACTACTGATTTCAGAGCAGGCTCAAAGCAGACAGGACTCACAGAAGTCCAAACCTGTGGACAATATCAAATCTTGTTGGTTTTCCTCATTAATTTAAGCTGCACTTCAAGGTTTTGTTGTCACGGGAAGCGTCAGGGAGCATTCAATAAAAAAAGGTGAGGTGATTTCTTTTTTGGGATTGTCTGCTTGAAGGTATTTAGAAGTTTGTTCAAGCAGTGAGCAGCAAACATCTTATTATTGAATATTCAACCACATTAACATGTCGGCAAGTGATATTATCATGAAGGTAACTATTTGCATATTGCACACATAACACACTACAGATTTGTGTGTTATTCCACAGAGTTCAGGCTGTGTAGACCTACGGGATTTACATAAACATGGTGAAATACAACATGTTTTTTAATGAAAAAGTGTCTCAGTGGCAAAATTCATCTAACTCAAGAGCACAGTGCTGAAGTGTCTCAATCTTCTGTTTATTTTTGCAGGTTTCTACAACAACAATGTCTAAAACCTATCTCCACCTCTGCAGCCACAATGACACACTGTGCGCACATTCAGGTAATTGTAGAATCTATCCTCTATACTACCATTCATCTGAAAGGATGTGTTGCCATCATGTGGAGATATAGTTTAAAGCAAGTACAGAACTTTCTGTTTGGTTATTTAGTTTTCAGTGTTTTGTTATCTACTACATAATTTACACATATGTAATTTCTGTTCATATTGTTGGGTATTGTTTGTTCATTCACATGGCAGTTACTGGGTAATACCAGGTGCAACACTTTTCTTTTTTGATATATTCTACATCATGGTCCCTCTTCAGTAAACTACAATAATAGAACAAGTTAATGTCTAGAATATATATATATGCTTTTATTTCCATCACAAATACATTTCCATTGTCACCTATGGACTAATGTGCTCAAAAATATGTTGGGGATTTGTTTGCTCGGCACCAAATTTTTTTAAGTGAGCTTTGTGAAAAGTTATAACATTCTCTGACTTACCATGGTTTTATTTATTTATTTTAAATTTATTTGCCATTATGTTTGTTGGATGGAGGTTGAGCGGAGGTTGGGGGGTAGTTTTGATCTCCTTGTGGCCCCAGAAAGCTTTGGGCCGGCCCTGCGGGAGCATGAGTTGATCTCAGTAGGCAGACAACATCCACAGCTGGAAAATGATGGCTTTTCAATTTCAGTCAGAGACGGAGAGTCGGATCAGCATTCCCTATTCTTTCTTTCTTTTATCGTCAGCAGGTTCAGCTCCTCTCTGTTATATTTTGCCTTCGGACCTTTGGTATGGAAAAAGCTGCAGCAGGTTATGCAGGCAGTTTTTAAAAAAAAAGGATTTATAAGGTTTGGTGTCCGTGCAATTTATCCTCGCTCTTCGCTTCCCGTCTCATTTTTGAGACATTCGGCTGATTTCACAATCTGTCGCTCCCGACATTTGGTAATTATTCCCCCCTCTCAAACACACCTCCCCCCTTCCCATGAGCCAGAAAATCTCAGCAGAAAACTCCACATTTCAGCGCCCGACCATGAGGATTAAACATATTCCTGGAGGCTGTAGCTGTCCTTGATGTCTTTAGGAGGGGGTTTGGAAGGAGATGAGTAGAGCCTCTGGTCCTTTACAGGTTTCTCCTGCAGAGCTTTCTCCTTCTTCACTTTGCACATCTGCAGCTGGACAGTTTTGTTTGGTCTTTTTTTGGGCTGTTCTCGCTCCGTCGGCAGCGCCCGCCTCTGCCGCCCATCGTGGTACGGCACAAGTCTGTCAGGGTTGTTGTTGTTGGAGGAAGCGTGGTCGGGTCGTCTCGTTCTATTCCCGGGACACGACATACAAAAGATAACGCCTCCAGCCAGGAGGAAGCCAGCGGAGATGAACGTCACGCATAGAGCTCCTCCGGGTTGATATTTACTGCTGTCCGGCAGGTCTGTGGTCAGGAAGGCGGTGATGACTTCGTTGGTGAACCAGGACGCCGGGATGAGGCAGAGGAAGCTGGCCAGGACGAAGCAGCCCCCTGCGGCGATGGCCGTGTGCCCCTTCGCCCGGTGGCTGCCCCCCCAGCGGGTGCATTTGAGCCCCAGCGAGGCGAGGCAGAGTCCGAACGACGCCACCATGCAGCACAGGACCATGGCGGCCCGCGTGGTCTGCAGATACGCCGGCAGCGACAGCACCGAGTTCTTCATGGTGCAGCTGAAGACGCCGGAGCTGTACCAAATGCAGTCCATCCACAGACCCTGCATCTGCGAGATGGGGGTCATGATGTTGGACCACACGTTGATGCTCACCTTCCAGTTGGGCAGCAGCGTTGCCACGGTGGCGCCAAGGACACCCAGCAGCGCCAGGGCGAACGCCAGGATCTGAACGGCGGTGGACAGCATGGCTAAGCTCTCCCTGCTCCCCACCCCCCGGCGGTCCAGCTCCGGTCCCCGTCGGCGGCGCTGTGGCGGCGTCCCGGGCAGGTCCGCTCCTGACAGCTGATAATTCCTCAGCACAGGCTCCAGCGGACTGCAACCAGAGGAGAAATGAGAATTGAAGTGAGCGTGGGAGCGTGACGGACGCACAGCTGAGGCTGCTGATGGGAATGCCTTTTTCTCCCCTATGGTTTTTTTTTATTTCTGTTTTGGGGGGGCGGGCGTGCATGTGTGCACTCGATGATTGCCTGCATTAGTTACTCTGCAGCTGATGTGGTGATCATTGACACTCAATTATGTCCGTTTAAAGCTGCAGCGTCCCTCGGCTCCACTCCCCCCCAGAGCTGAGCAAGAAACCTGACTGCAGAGCCAAAAACTAAAAGCTCTTCTGTTAAGACAAAGTTATTTCTTCTGATCCACTCAACACTAATCTCCTGACAAGAGTTGCAAATCTGCCACAAGAGGAGAAATTCATGCCAAGTGAAGTTGTATGAAAGCTGGAGCCTTACCTGTGTTGTGTCTTTGGCAGCGTCTCTTGAAGTGATTCCTGAGGACGGAGCACAGAGAAGCAGTGTGAATGAAAACACAGGGTGTGTGGGTTAACAGCCTCTAACTACCCCTCTTGCCTGCCGTCTCCTTGGCAACTGTACATACAGTTTCATCCCATTCTGCGTCCTGGAAAAGATGCACCATGCGTCCTTTCTTTTCTTTTTTTCCCCTCCTGCAATTTCATTGTGAATAGAAAAACCTTCATGAGAACAAAACTGGACTGGATCTGGTTCAGAAAACAGGTTTTTGTTTCTAACCTGAAGGTCACCGGCTCCGCTGAAGGAGCCGCAGAGCAGCGTTCTTATCTGATGAGTTGATGGCGGCGTACGACACTCTCACAACACCGCGGAAAATGGTTTTCATTGTCGCTTTTGACCACACAAAAGCAGCCGTTCACCTGAAAATGTTTGTTTTGGATTCTTTTCTTTGGACGACACCGGTCAGATTTTGATTTTGTGCCCCTGGGTTTCTGAAACACAGGCACATAAAGAGTTTTATTGGCATTTGAAAAATGCAGCAATACCTCTGCAAAAGAATAAAAGCAGAATAAAAAGCTCATTACTGGTTGTCACTGATAATATCAGCCGGTCAGAGCACTTCGCCTTCAGAAACAATCACGTTTCAGGCGACTGACAGGGTAATTTGTGCTTTTAAGACGATCAACATGCACCATCGACTCGTCGTTTCGCCTTCGTTTTGGTGATAAAAACCGCTGAGCTGTTCTTTGTCCGGCTGCAGCGTGAATCAAGGTGTCGCCCGTCATGTGACTGTGTAAAGAATCGCCCACTGCAACACAGTGATAAGCGTCCGCAGCCCACCCACCCATTCTGTAGTGATGATGGGACCCATGCAGTCAGTCAGTGGCAGCCTGTTATTACCATAATCCTCCAGTCTCGGTCTTATCAGCCTCAGACCTGCACAGACATGAGCTGCTTCCGCCAAACTGGAAACAATAAACACGCATTTTTCTCCCTCGGTTTCACCAACCGGCGTCTCTGTGGGAAAATGCAGCATTTAAGACACAGTTGGCGTCATTTCAACCATCGTCACTGCCTAATTAATGTTGTTGCGTTGATGGAAAAACTCACAACAAATGAAAACACAGTTGAGACGACTCAGTTTCCCATCAGAAAAACAGAGCAATGATGTCATCATGAAGGACTTTCTGTGGGTTAAATGCAGCAGATTTTTTATGGAGGATCTGCACTCCAGAGGAAACAGTGGTTTGTACTTTTTTTGTCTTGTGAACCTGAATGTACCTGTTAGTGACTTCATCTGCCTAGACTGTTCTTAAGATGTGGAGATATGTTCAGATTTTATGATAAAGGTTGTTACCAACATTTTTGTAAAATTTGAAAAACATTGTGTGCATTTTCTGATGTCTCTTTAACCACTTTTAACCTCTTAACATTGATCATGGTTCCCCCTGAGGGGACGTAAAAGACAAAAATAATCAGATATTCAGCTAAGTAATAAAGATATATGAAATTTACAGAACAATGAATCACAAAAAAGAAGACCAAAAAAAAAAAATTATATGTATGGAGTCTTGAGTTTGCCACCTGACTAATTATAGCAATTTACAGTGCTTATTTCCTAAATAAACTGATACTCACAAAGGAACAGTTTCAAATTACATTTAAAAATGCACTGGCTATGATGGACTCTTTTGTGTGTTTTAAATAATTTCCAATACATGATTTACATTGCTTACAATTTATTGATTGACGCATTATAAATGTATCAGTTAATTAGTATTTATGTTATGTTCATTGTTGAACGTGATAAATGTGGTGGCACTCTCCAGACTCCATACAAAAAAAAAAGATGTCAGTGTCACTCAGCAGCTGCAGCAGCAGGTAAACAGGTGAAACACTGCAGCCTGATTAAAATGGATAAAATACAGGCCTCCACCAAGGCCAAACATAGACACCAGAGGAGAAACATTGTCACAGTCATCCCATTGGAGCCATAATAATAATAATAATAATAATAATAATAATAATGGCAAAAAAATTGACTTAAGTTTAAAGTTTAGAAACTGGAAATTAAAAAAAGAAAAAAAAAGAAAATGTGTTTCATTTTGCTCAACCAAAAATCTGAAACCCATACATATTTACTCAGATGTAAAAAAACAAAACAGAAAATCTGCACGTTTAAAAATGTGTCTGTTCCAGCTCGAATTCAAATTTTAAAAAAGGTTTAATATTGGACTCTGTGTTACAGTGTGAAAGCAGTGGTATGCTCCTTTAAGTCGTGCGTCTAATAACTCATGTGGAGCTGCTGCAGTGTTGAGAGCTGCTCTGGTTGTGTTTGTCCCACATACTGAACAGTCAGTGTTGGTCTCCAGCTGCTCGCCGGTCGTTGGCTGATGTGGAACGAGGTGGCGGTCTATTAGGACCAGACTCTGGAGGTTTGAGTCGACGCCCTCGGGCCGTCGCACACGTCGCGCTGCTGCAGAGCACAGAGGACGAACCCAGAACATTTCTGTCACACGTTTTCCTCTCGTAGACACGACGACGTCCTCTGGTCACCACAGCAGACATTTGTCATTTAATCAGGCGATTTAATTTCTCCATCTCAGTGTCCCGGGGCAGAGGAGCTGTTTTTAGTGCAGTTAATACATATATGTCAGCAGGTTAAATCAGAAACTAGTGTAAAATCAAGATTTAAGTTTCTGAAGGTAGAATCAAACTACGTCCGTCTGCTGTAACACATTTTGATGGTCCCAATTTGTGTCTTAGAGGTCACCTTTAAACGTAACTAGAAAATAAATATCATATATGTCAGGATATAGACATAAAATACATGTACATTTATTAAAAATGTCTACAGTATATGATGAATTTTAGGATTTTGTAACTATAAGTTGAAAAACTATAAACTATGTTTTTCTTGAAAATGTTCTTTATCAATTTTAAACATATATCTTCTAATTTTATATTTTGACAGGGTTTGGGATGATATATATAAATGTGATTACAATATCTATATCACAGGCATGTATACAAATTTGAATAACCTAGATGTCTTTTAGTAATTTCATGTACGTTATATCTTTATTTCACATGTATATTTTCCATTAATGTAAATTTAATATGAAAATATTTATATGGAATTTGCATATATTATATAAACGTTACAGATATCTGTTATGAATAATATGAAAATAATTACTTATTTTACTGTATATACATACAAACGAGGACAAGTGATCAATCATCTGACTCGGGGGGTAAATTCATTTATCAGTGATTTATATTCGTTTTTGATTTTTATGTGAAATGTTCTCACATGGAGTTCACTGCTTTCGAAATTAATTTCAAATTAAATGTAAACGTTTTGTTTAAATGTGTGAATTCTTCAACAAAGATTGAGAGCGTGTCCACTGGGGCCTGTGATTATTCGATCTTTGATCCAGTGCTGCACAAATTAGCTTCACACAGAGGCAGCGATTTGACCTCTGACCCCACAGTCTCAGTGATAATAGTTTGGAGCTGAATCAAACCATCTGGAAGACCCCCCCCCCCCAACACACACACACACACACACACACACACAACCCCACCCGCGTCCCGTCTCAACGACACCACCCCCCGAGGCTCCATTAGCCATCAATCAGCAGAGGGACAGGAATATAAATGAACCTCTTTATCTCAGCTAAACACACACACACACTTTTTTGTTGTTGTACCCTGATATTCATGTGTGTTTATCATAGGTAATATATAAAAAACAACCATAAATGTATTTTACAAGAGCATGAAATGTTGAATTACTGTTATTCTAAACCAGAACTGATAAAATCATATGAACTAATTATTTCTATGTATGTATGTCGTTGTTATTGATAGGTTTTTCACAGCAGGGGGCAGTGTGTGGGGAAAATTAAACATTTTCCAGTTAAATGTCTGGGGAGAAAAAAGATGAATAAAATATGAATTATTTTCTCTTGAATTTCAGTTTAATACCGATTTAATGGTGCAATTACAAGTAAATTAATAACTGTGCATGAATGTAATCTTTTCCATTCAAAATCACATCTCTATTACGTTTAGTCTCATGGATTATGAATTTGTTGATAGAGTTAATAATTTGTACGTTACAATCCTTTACTCCGGTGTTTTTTAATATTGAATGTATAAAGCAACATTGTTTGATGAATAATCACAAGTAAAAATTGATCAAATCTATGATACACACAGATAATCTGTTATATTTTAAATTTTGTTCACTCTTATCAAATATTATTTGGTTATTTCCACATACTTTAGTTAATTATAGGTACATTTTGTTTCATCATCACGTTATATCATCAATGTGACAGACTGCACACATGATTCAACACACACTATTGCACAGTGTTTTACAGTGTATTACATTGTACTTAGAACATTGTGTCATAGCTACAGTTGAGTCTTTAGTCTATTTTTATAAATGTAATTATGGTTCTGGGGCAAAGGTGAAAAACAGAATGTGAACGTTTGAGAACATAATTTTTTTTTTTTTTAAAGAAAAGAAATAAGAATAACTTGAAAGAAATTGAAAACTCACCAGCCAGACAGAGATGGGATGTGTTCATCATCCTACAGGTCCTGTAAGGGCACGCACACACACACACACACAAAGTCTGTGTCAGGTATATGTGTGTTTAAAAGCAGATGAGGTCTAGTTCAGCACATTCCTGCCCACACACACACACACACACAGACTGTTGTTGGTCAATCTGTGGCCTGTGGGTCAAACTGGGCCCTCGGACCAGAACATCTGGTCACGGACACGTGCATGTACATAAAACTAAACAGTTCATTTTTATTCACACCACAGAATCATTTCAGAAACTGTTCTCTTTATGACTGTGATAATTAGATCTTTATACATTCATACAGAGGTGCATGAAAACCACAGATGTTCTGCATTTGCGTGATCAGTTACCTGCATGCACGATAACTTTGACTTGACTTGATGCTTTCCATCCAGGGGTCGTGGTAGTTGGACCAGTTGACACCTTCAGGTCCCAGTTAACCGGCTTGTGTTTGGTTTGATCTGTAGGAGGAAGTCAGAGGAAAGAGCACGGCTTCTTCTACAGAGGAATGAAAGGGTGTGTGAGGCTGGATTATTCACTGTAAAATGAAGATAATATCGTGTTATTCCTGTTCTGCATTAGTAAATAAACACAAAGACATAGAGTTGTTGTGTTCGTGTGTGCATGAATGTGTTATAAAAGGGGGTTTTCTTTCTCCTCTGTAACTGTGGCAACAAGAGCTGGAGTGAATCACCATCACACACACTCACTTTTTTCTGTTCCTTTTAAAAATTTAATTTGCTCAGTGTCCAGAACTGAAGATTTAGATCCTGCTGAGACACTGAAGTGAAGCCAGACTGAAATAAATAAAAGACCATATTATCAAAGCCAAACGATCTTAATGTTCCTCGTGAGAAGAGAAATAACTCACCCACATTATTCTCTTCAGTGTTTTTGCCCCCAGTGTTTTTGTATTATATTTTTTTTGTCTGAGGAGAACAAAGAGACTCACTGCTCAACTCTCTCCACAAAGAAAAAGACTGAACAGGCAACATGTCGAACTCAGACTCAGTGAACCAGCCTGTGGTGCATCGGTCTGTTCATGAGATCAGTGGCTCAACAACATGAAGACAGAAAATAACAACAACTAGAACAAGATCATGGAGAAGGAAGCTAAGAAACTCCAGACTCCACTCCACACAAGGGAAGTTCATAAACCTAAAGGGATAGTTCAATATTTTGGCAAATTGGCCCATTGCCATAATCCCTATAGTCATAGCAGTAGGTTTGTTACCTTTAATTGTCGGTGCAAGCTATTTTTAGAACGGCAGAGCAGAGCCGCAAGCTGTTCAGAGCTACGCTACGGAGGCTCATGGGATTTCTTGGTTTCCCTCATCAAACTCATCAAATACACAATCCAACAACTCCACAACGCTCTGGTGGACAAGTTGTGACCTGCACATTCACCACGCTATGAGATAATAACAGAACGTTATGAGACAGAGTTGTTTTAGAGGCAAATTCATGCAAAACAGCTGATGTGCGTCTCCGTCGGGGGCAGTTTTTCAGCAAGCAGTCTCTGCATTTGCCTCGAAAACAACAACAATGCGCCCTCCTTCCTTCAGCTTCCTGTCTTTATGCTAAGCTAGCTGGCTAACTCTCTGACTCCAGATCTGTACCTAACAGACATGAAAGTTGTTCCGTCGGCACATCTCACTCTGTAGGAAAGAGGAAAGAATAGTAATGACACTGAACAATTCTTGTATGACTTCAATGTGCCACTTCTATTAGTCCTATTTTACTTTGAAGACAAAAAGTTAAAGTTAAAAATCAATGAATCTTCTTAATAAAATATTTTGCCATTTATTGGACCTTAACAGCATCAAGTCATTAAAAAGTTGTACACAAATATTTAAGAAAATAAATTACCAAATACTTTAACAGTTCAAAAAAACAAAACAAAACAAAAAAAACAATAATAATGTGAAAAGTTCATTTTAAATGAAACTGTTATTTTTCTAGATCCTCAGTCATAAAAACTGAAATACACAAATCAAACTTAACAAAAATATATAAATACAATAATCCAACCTGGCAGATTTACAAAGGCTTTGATCCAATCCAGCAGCTGCAGACATTTAACTGCAAACTGCTTTTGTCGAGAACAAAGAGAGAAAATATCTGTTACACAGAAAACTACAACTCAACAAATACAAACTGTACAGAGCCAATAAAAACAATAACAACATTTACAACAGATGAAGCTAAAAAAATAACGGTGAATTCAGGCAGCTGAGGGTAAAAATACGACTGATGGAGCACGATGACGATGACGACTCCTGTCAATGTTCAAGAAATATCCATAAGTGTTTGTAGATCCAACAGACAGAGCTTGAGTTCCTGATGTTTGAGTTCCTTCTTAAAAACTGTGAAATCCATTAAAAAAATACGCAGAAAAAATGTAAATATTCTTTCCATCGTTAAATCTCTGCAGCTGTATTACTGAAAAACATTAAGTACTGTTGTCCCTGAAGATGATCCGGAGGTTTGTGGTTTGAAAAATTCAAATGAGAAGTTCAGTCCTTTAGTGTGTTTTCCTGTTATCCAGTATCCAGTTATCCTGTGCTTCTGTTTTAATTATAGTCATAAAAAACAAACAAAATAGAGGTTTAATTACAGTGAAAAAAAAGAGACCTTGATATCATGAGAATGATGTCATAACCTCAAACCTTTACATTTGAACATTGTTCTCAAATTATTTTTGACCTAATTTCCAAAGTCAATGTTTTTTCCCTGAAAATCTCTGTATAGCGTATTGATGCAGTGGTTGTAAGTTTTATTTCTATTTATCTCTAGTTTTACCTTAGGATGTGTTCTTTTACCTTTAAGGTAACGGAGGAACATCAGCTGATAAACGACACATCACAGCCGTCAGCAGGTTGACAGTGGAAACGTGTCAAGGTAAAAGAACACCACCTATTTTATTTGTGTTTAAAAAATAGTTTTATTGTCCATTTATTCTGATGTGTTCCCAAAAGTTGGAATAAAATAAGTGGATGAACTTGTGGTTGTTTACAGGATCTGAACTGGAGGTGAGTTTCCCAGAAGCAGCCAATCAGACGCCAGCCAAAGAACGGTTTTGTAATCCAGGGTTTTTAGTGGAGGTTTTTTTTCCGGGAAGTTGAGGAGATGGAAGTTTGACCAAAAGATTTGAGTTTTCCAACCGTGGGAATAAGTGTATCATGTTCTGTATGAACCAGTCGGTATGATCACTTCTCCGTTTGTGAGAAGGACAGGAGTCAGAAGTGGCCCGATGTCGTCTCATCTCCTGGACGTTAGCACTTCAGCCCTGTAGCGAGGGAACAGCGGCCTTCTGGATGCCCAACATGGTGTCATAGAAACAGTCTTCATTGATCATGGAGGTCATGCTCTGGACGCTGAAGTCTCTCTCCATCAGGCTGCTGAGGTCCAGGATCTCTCCAGGGCTTCTCTTTAGGCTGGAGGTCCGACTCTCCGGCGCCGTCCTCGTGCCGTCGCTCACAGACGACGTCGCTCCTCGCTCTGCCGCCGCCTCCTCCTCGGTGAAGTTCAGCCTCTGCAGCTGCGCCTCCAGGTCGCTGGTCAGGGAGCAGAGTCTGGTCCTCTTCCCCGCCGAGTCGTAGGCGGCGCGACTCGGCAGCAGAGGCTCCGAGCAGGTGTCTCCCAGGAGGAATCTGCCGTCGGATCGGCAGCTCTCCTCCGACTGGTGGTGACTCGTCCTGTGGACGTCGGCCCGACTCCTCTGCTGCTGCCTCCTCCTCCAGGAGCTGCTCCTCTCGGCCGTCGACAGCCTGCTCCTCCTCAGGGAGCCCACGGGCGCTCGGTCTCTGAGGAGGGAGCGCAGGGCTCGCAGGACGCTGGCCTTCGTGTCCAAACCACTGAAAAAAAAAACAAGACACCAGAGAGGGTTATTGCACTGACTATTGTATCAATTAACAGGTTTAATCAGTAGACAGTGACATGTAGGCCGCTCTGGTGGCTCGTACTATGTGGATGTACTGAGCCCTGAGCAGAAAGTCGACTCTAGACCAGAGAGATTTACTGAAGGTCATGATCTCTGTCCACTGTAACTACTGTTAATAGCATAAAATGGTCAAAAAAAAAAAAAATTAAAACAAAGACATATTTTCCTCAGATCTGCAGGTAATACTTTCAAATGTCTACTTCTGTCCAGTATCTGAGATGGCAAACAACAACAAAACAAAGTAGGAGAAACAGAAGTTTTGAATTTTTCCTCAATGTATTGTTTATTAATTAATCTTTGAAGGTCAATTTAATCCTAACCTGAACTTTATTCTGGCTTTAACCCCCGAAAATGAGTCAAATGAGGACTGGTCCCCACAATGCTTAAAAACTCACACACTTTGTCCCTGTAATTAATGTCTAATGAGGACTGGTCCCCGCAAAAATAAAAAAACTCACACACTTTGTCCCTGTAATTAATGTCTAATGAGGACTGGTCCCACCAATAATTGAAAACTCACACACTTTGTCCCTGTAATTACGTCTAACGAGGACCGGTCCTCACAATACTTTAAGACTAACACCTTTATTCTTGTTTTTGTGTCTAATGGGGACCGGTCCTCACAGTTTGACCTGACCTGATCTCTGTTGGTTTTATTTCTTGTGTCCTTTAATGCCTGTACTAACTCTCGCTCTGATTGGACGTGACTCGTTGTTGTGCATCTTCTCACCTGCTGCAGAGCTGAAACACCGTCTCCGGTCGTCCCTCCACCTCCGACCTGCTGTGAACCAGCTCCCACACACACGGGTTCTCCGAGCCTGAAAACACACACATACACACATATTGTCATACAGTGTGTCAGAGTGCAGCTGCAGCACAGCGCCACCTGCTGAACACTGAAGGTGACACACCGATAGATGACCGATCACTGACCTGTGATGCTGGACGGTCTGACCTGAACTGCCGAAACTGGGATTAACCAGCGGAACCTGAAGGGGTCCAGATCACTAGAGCGGTAGCCCGTCTGTTCAAACACAGAAAGTCAAATCTATTTATTCTGGTGTCATGTAAATTAATAAATTGAGTGAAAGGTTTAATTTCTGAGACTCACCATCCTCTTCTTCAGTTTGCTGTTCTCGCGATAAACCAGGATGACGGCGCGTTTGAACACTGATGACACAACAAGATCAAACACGGTGTGAATTAATGTTGAATCAACCCAACTTCACAACATTCACACTTAAAGACAAAAAAAACACTGTCAAAGTGTTTGTTTACTCACCAAACAGTGTGAGCTCTGGTTCTTTCCTCAGGCGTCCCAGACAGGGCAGAGGGTTCAACCACACCACCGACGAATGGGCCAGAAACTCCCCCATGGAGATGTCCGTCACCTGAGGGTCACAGAGGTCACTTATTGATTCAGCATTTCCCCAGGGAATTAACTTTAATCACAGTAGAGGAGGCTCTGAGCCTCTATTCTGATTGGCCGACTGTTTTCTGAGTGATCCAATAAAAAAATCGAGCAGATTTCAGAATAAAACACTCATAGAAACCAAATCCTGCAAGTTTTGGATGGAGGGTCAAGGAGAGGGTAACTGCTTAGTTGTGACATCACAAAGTGACAGGAAGTCCTGACGGCTGGTTTTAAGGCTCAGTTTCTGAATACAGGCTGTGTGCATTTCTCTGTGGACTGAGGCTTTGATACTTTCACAGTATTAAAGGGATAGTTCACCCTAGAATGATATTTCGCTCATTATCTACTCACCCTCATGTTGACTAAGGGCTGGAAGAAGTTTCAGAGTCCACCGTCCCTTCTCTGAGTTACAGGGGGTCTTGGCGTAGCAGTGCATGTCCATATAACGGTTGCAAAGGGACACCAGAGCTCTTCGTAAAAAAAACACACACAAAAAAACATCCAAATACCTCCATGATGCTCGTATGTAATGTCCGTCTTGTGCTGAAGCCACAAATTGCGTAATTGTCCCGAAAAAAATTAAATAAGTCTATATTTTAAGCTTGTTTGTAGCGGAAGCTTCTCGGCTTCTTCTTCTTCTCCTATTCCTGGTCCGTCCAAATATCGCGTGATTCGCGCCGGCGTCATTGCGGTTAATGCGAATCACGCGATATTTGGACGGACCAGGAAGAGGAGCTTCGAGAAGCTTCCACCACAAAACAAGCTTAAAATATAGACTTATTTAATTTTTTTCGGGACAATTACGCAATTTGGGGCTTCAGCACAAGACGGACATTACATACGAGCATCATGGAGGTATTTGGATGTTTTTTTGTGTGTGTTTTTTTACGAAGAGCTCTGGTGTCCCTTTGCAACCGTTATATGGACATGCACTGCTACGCCGAGACCCCCTGTAACTCAGAGAAGGGACGGTGGACTCTGAAACTTCTTCCAGCCCTTAGTCAACATGAGGGTGAGTAGATAATGAGCGAAATATCATTCTAGGGTGAACTATCCCTTTAATATAGAACCTAGAGCTGCTTTATAATCACACTACACATGGACATCTACCTTTATACTGTATGGAGCTTTAATACAAACATCTACCTTTATACTGTATGATAAAACTGCTATTTTTAGGTTGGTTAAATGGTTCAAAGAGTTTTTTTTAATACTGTTATACCTATTAACACAGGACAGAACATAAATAGTTGCTATTTGTAGCTTTGCTGAAACTTATTCATTAACAGATTTAGAGGTCTGTGTGTGTGTGTGTGTGTCGTTGTCGTTACCTGTTTGTCGCTCTGCTCTGCAGCCAACTGGTCGAACACGCAGCCGTAATCTTCGTAGATCTTCTGCATCTCGTTGATGTGACTCGCCACCTTCTCCATCGCTCGCAGAGCATCTGAGTGGACGAGAGAAGTGATGGCGGTGAGTACGACTACATCCACACACTGATGAGGGGTTAACAGGTGTGTGTGTGTGTGTGTGTGTTGTACCTGTCAGGTGTGCGTGCTCGGGGCTCTCGGGGTCGGTCAGTGACACCAGCTCTCGGAGCAGCAGCGGATACTTCAGGACCCTCTGCACAGGTTTGATCAGGTACGACTCCAGAGACGACGAGTGCTGATTGGTCGGATTCCTCGCCTCCAGGAACTGTTTAAAGGCTCCGTCTGTTTTTGCTGCAACGACAGGTCGGAGGTCAGGAGGAAAACCTGCACTGGACTTTTATTCTTTAAACACAAACGTCAGAGCGGAGCCTCACCTCTCTCCAGAACCTTCTGGACTTTGATGTGGTTGGCGCAGAAGCCGCTGTAGAGCTTGAAGTGGTCGGCGTAGTAAAGAAAAGAGGCTCCCAACGAGTAGAGGAGTTTCTGGAAGGAAAAAGACAGGAAGTGTGTAAATATGGAACAAAAATACAACTTATCTTGACAGGCTAAGTACATGTTATCTATTTATAAATAATAATAAAAACTCTTTTTACTCCTTGGCTTTTAATACAGCATGAGAGTTGTGTGGTCACTGTTTGTCTTTTATTATATTTTTATATTTCTCAGTGTTTTATCTGATCTTATGTTTTCTTATTACTTTTGTATGCTTTTAATTTACTGTATTTTAACTTTCACTGTTTTGTATCTGTTGTGCAGCACTTTGGTAAATTTGTTGTTTTTAAAATGTGCTATACAAATTAAGTGGATTGGATTGGATAAATAAGGGTCGTTGGAGCGTTTTCCAAAATAAAAAACCTACAAGAACTGATCAATGAAATAACAAACAACAACTAGAAAGCAGCAGCAGTGATTCTGAGTCATTACCTTGAACTGCTCCGGCGTCTCCAGGCTGCTGAAGTTCGGACAGGAAGCGATTCTCTCCTCCAGAGTCTGAAGAAAAACCCTCTGGAAGTCCAACATCTCAGGCAGACTGCCGAACAGCGCCTCCATCTGACGGACAGAGAGAGAGAAAGACGCTGCTGTCAAAAACAACAAGATATTACAGCAATTTATTCAAAAAAGGTTAATAATCTGTACTGCACCTCCTCTTTACTGAGGAACGTCTCCGTCTGCAGGGGAGTCAGGTAGATGTCGAACAGACAGACCAGGTCCTGACAGAGAGGACGACAACACATCACATCACTCATCACAGGAGGGAAATTAAATGTATAAACACAAACAACAAATTATATCAAATAATAATAATAGAAACTATAAATAATGTATAAAAAAAAGTACACAACAGTGATAACAGAAATGGGAAAAAAAACTGTGTAAGTAAGAAAGCATGTTGCCAAGAATTTCACATAATGCCCCCTTTTATTTAGAGATGCAAAGGTTGCGAAAAGTTATATTTGACATTTTTTCAATGTATTTTTATATTCAAGTCACAACTTATGCATTAAAATGTAACTTTATTTACAAATCATCCAAACTGTCACTGATAGTTAATGAGGTAGTATTAACATATAAGTCACTGTGAACACAAATATGGACCACGGGGGCTTCCGTATTTTAGTGTGTCATTCCTTCATTCATTAATTTACGGTTTATAAATCCTACCTTTATTTATTGGCAAATAAATCCTGAAGTAAAATATAAAAAAAGTTTTACTCTGAAAATAGCATCAGTGATTTCACTAACAATAGCAGCACTGTTATTTTTAGTAGTATTACTGTAGTGTTACTGCAGCACTACTGACCTTGACGTAGGACTTCTCGGTGTCGACCAGCTCCTGGATGACTTTACGCAGATGCTGACACACGCTCAGGTGGGCGGGGCTTGCAGGCGGCGGGCCGACCTCTCTGCAGTACGGGTTCTTGGGAATGTCGGCGGTGTCTGCATCTGGGCCTTCTGGGAAAGTCTGGTACAGAGAGTAGACCCGGTCCATGTTCTGAGGAGGGAGGCAGAGAAAAACCACACTTCATTAATGTTTACAACGCTAATGTGCTCAAATGCTACGTGCTAATTTAGCTCAGTTCAGGAGGAAATTATGATTTTTGATATCGATTCAGAATAAAAACAGTATTGTGTGAAACTGGAAAATGTTGATAAAATGTGATAGAAATAAAGAAAATGTCGATGTTAGCATGAACGTCGAGGCGCTGCCCACAGGACAAATTTAAACATTGGCGTTTAAGATTTAAGAACATCAGAGCTGTTCCTCCAACAGTTCACTTCAGTTCTTTGGACATCAGAGCTTCAGACTTTTTTTTATCTTGTTGGTTTAAAATAGACGGATGGAAATACTAAATCAAGTCATCAGGGTCAAAGGTGACGACGTCTTAATCACTGCTGGTGGTTTATAGATCAACCAGCAGCCGTCGAGCCAAGCTCTGGCTGCGTTTCGCTGGATCTTGGTGAAAGTTGGCCGAGAACGACATCGGGGATCAGAGGGAGATTAACACGAAGCAGGAGGTTAAACACAGCTGAGGGGACGGACACACTGCTGCTGCTCCCTCACAGACCACATGTCCAGCAACAAAACTGTAACCATGTCAACAGATTAACCAATTACCTTATAGGAAGCTATAAACTCAATTTCTTCTGAGGTTTGTCAGTTTCATTTTGTATAGTGTCGTTTAGAAAGTACAACAACACTATATCTTAATTAATAATGTAACATCTACAGGCTGAAATCTTTGATTATTGGTTCATAAAATGTCAGAAAATAGAGAAACATGCCGTCACAACTTGAGTTGATGCATCGACCACAGAAGAAAACTTTCCCTTCAATCACAGAGTCCAGAGAAAAAACAGCAAATATTCACATTTGAGAAGCTGAAATATGAGATTTTCTTGCTTTAAAATGACTTCATTGATCATAGCTGATTGGGTTTCTATTGATAAACTGAAATCTCTCCATGATCTCCATCTTTATGAAGCTTTTCCTCAGGTTTGGATCGAACAGAAAACCACAAACATCAGGAAACAGGAGGAACAACGTCACAGGTCTGCACTGCAAAAACTCAAATATCTTACCAAGAATATTTGTCTTATTTCTAGTCACAATGTCATTTCTAGTCAAAACAAATCTCATTATACTTAAAATAAGACTCATCACATTAAAAAAGCAGCTTGTTTTTAGACACTTTTTACTTCTTTCAAGCATTTTTCACTTGAAATAAGTAGAAAAATCTGATAGTGGAGCAAGTCCTTATTACAAGCACAAAAACTTGCTTTCACTGGCAGATTTTTCTACTTATTTCAAGTGAAAATTTGTTTGAAACAAGTGAAAATCATCTAAAACAAGTTCATTTTTAGGTGATGATTCTTATTTTAAGTGGAAAAAGATTAGTTTTAAATAGAAATGAGACATTTTGACAAGAAATAAGACAAATATTCTTGGAAAGATTTTTAAAGAGTTTTTGCAGTGTGAGCTCAGCCTTCTCTCTGCTGGTTCGACCCTGACGGAGGACGGTCGTCTCTCTGAGTCGCCACCGCCGTCGCCTCATTCATCATCATAATCGTTGCCGCCGCCGCCATGCTTTAATAAACCGCTGACGCTGATAAATCCAGAGCCGCTGCTCGTTCACCTGAATCTGCTCCACTGTTCCCTCTGTCTGAGAGTCTAGATGTTAAATTTAATACAACATGAAGCCTCCACCCTCTCTCTCTCTGTCTCTTTACCAGCAGCACGAGGCCGTCGGGCGGCGGCTGGCAGCCCAGGCAGCACGCCGCCTCGTCCAGCAGCCCCGCCAGACGCTCCCCCAGGCCCAGGCCCAGGCCGGGGAACACCTCCCCTCCCTCCACCTCCTCCTCCTCCTCCAGCGCCTCCCAGTCCTCCTCCGGGGGCAGCACCCAGCACAGCGCCCCCATGGCTCCAGTGAAGGGGGGGCACCGGTTGTGGGCTGGGGTGGGTTAGGGGGGGTCAAAGGTCGTCTCCAGCTGAGGAGCGGCGGCTCAGGAACAACATCTAGCAGCAGCAGCAGCAGCAGCAGCAGCTCTGTCCGCTCGTCTGGGTGGACGCCATTAATCCGCTCGACTGAGACTTCACAAACAAAGTCTCGGCACTCCTGAAGGTGTAAACCCGGATTAAGGGTCACGTGACCCAGACGGCGTCCGAGCTCCAGGAAGAACAAGAGGATTGTGGGATTTTTTTTTTTAGGAGGAACCGCAGAGTTTAGGTGTTTCGTAGTATTTAGAGACTGAGAGTCAGAGCTCAGACATTTATCACCGAAAGACTAAGAAATATAAATAAAACGTAATTTTATATGTGATAAGAGTTTGAAAAGATGTTTGAAGTACACAGGTGTAAAACCAGAAACACATTTGGCACCAGAGTAGATTTGACGACAAACTGATCATTTTTTCTGCTGTATGAAGCTTTAAATATGAACCTGTGTAATTAATTATGTATCATTATACAGCTGCAGAAAAAATGAAGAGACCACTTCACATTGATGAGTTTCTCTGGTTTTACTATTTATATGTTTGTATTTGAGTAAAATTAACATTTTTGTTTCATTCCATTAACTACTGGCAACATTTCTGGAACGAGTACCGTACACGTAGAGATGCTTTTTAAGAAACATTTGCATCTCTTAATTTTTTCCGCAGCTGTATATATTACATACAGTATGTAACAACTTTGTCATGTGACCTCTCTCACCTGTCCCGTCGTCTCGCCGTCGTCAGCAGGAGGCAGGACGACGTCTGGAGACGGAAAATCTGTGAAATCAAAAGGATGAAGGTCACAAAGATCAGATGGATAAAACAGGTAGAATTCAATTCAATTCAATTCAAAACACTTTGTCCCCGAGCGGAAATTTAAAAGGCATGAGGAGCAGCATCATTAAAAAAAAGGGACAAACAGAATATCAACAACATAAAATAAAATAAAGTGCTATAGTCAGTATTTTCAGTGACCGTCACTTCTATAGGTGAAAATCTGAGCCTTCAGAATAAAAGCCTCTTGTGTAAAAACCAGATGGTAATGATAATTTTACTCTTTTGTTTTGAAAACTAATTTTCAAAACTCAATCCAAAAGCTTGAGTCTGCTACCTGTGGTCCAGGTGAGGAGGTGCGGGGGGGCCGCGGGCTGACAGGGCTCTGCCGGTGCACCAGGTTCAGGCCAGACGGCGGTAACGACGGGCTCGTCGGGCTGCGGTGACTCGTCTCTTCTCAGCAGCAGCTGCAGCCGCTGGTGGCTGAAGAGACTCTGCATCAGGTCCAGGTCCAGTCCGGACACGGCGGCTCCGTTCACGGCCAGGACCTCGTCTCCGGCCCTGAGGCCTGATGGGAAACAGAGGAAAACAACCGGTTAAAAACCAGAACCAGGTCTTTTTCAAAAGGAAACAGAAATGTTAGCGTGAGTCCGAGGTGTTGGACCTTCTCTGGCCGACAGCCCCAACGCGTCGACCTCGCTGACGTAGATGTGACTTCTCCCGGCTCCGTCCACGTGACCCGTCACCGCGAAACCTGCAGCGCCACAGGGAAACAGGTCAGTGTGTGCGATGATGATGATGATGACGACGTGTGTGTGTGTGAGTTTATTTGAAGGTTTTCTCACCAAAGTCTTTTGCAGCGTCTGGTCGACAGATGTGCAGAGAGAAAACACCGAGGACTTGAACCTGCAGCTCATCGCACACCTGGAAACAGACGAGTGTTTATCAGTTCATCTGTTTATTGTTTAATTATCAGATTCATATGTGACGTTCAGTCTGAGAGTAAAAAAACAAACTGTTGTTTATGTAAAAATAAAATATCCCATGTGTTGTTTCTGTTAATAAAAATATTTAGATCAACATCTGCCTCAAGAATCAACGATGATAAAACAAGTTAATAAACAGCAGGAACAAGTTTTCAAAACAGCAAAACAAAATCACAAAACTAAAGTAAAAAAGTAAAAATAAACAACTTGAAAACACTAAAAACTAAATTATACACATCCTCTGTTATTAAAACATCATACAACTAATGAATCTTAATCAGATCATAATCAACAAATCAATTAAGTGACTAACTATTGTCACAGCTCCTGAGCCCAAAATCATTGTGATAAATAAATGTTTTCTTTACTAAACAATCAATAATTGATCAGTCAATGATCAGATGAGTCAGTGAACTCACCTGCACAGCTGCAGCTCGTCCTGCGGGGGGCGCTGCCTCCCTCTGTTTGGACACACACTCCAGTCTCTGCAGGAGGAACACACACACACACACAGTCAGAGTTAAAGGTGAAATGTTTGTTTTTCAAGACAAACATGGAAAATCTTTATTTAAACTCAGAGATATATTGAGGAGTAACCTCATTTACAATATAGCCGAGATGCAACACAAAACATATAAGGACAGAAGACAAGACATTTGAAACATACAAAAGCATTAACAGAATATTGGAAGTTAAAGGTGACAAGGATGAATTAAAACATAAGTGTAGTTAAAAGCAGGAGCAGTAAAATAAGATGTAGTTATGGTTTTAAATTGTCCTATTGATAACAGTGAGGTAAGTTTCAGATGATTTTGCAGGGTGTTCCAGGTTGTAGGTGCAACAGTAAGAGAAACTGGTCTTTCCAAGTTCGGTGTTAACAGAGGGAACCTGCAGCTTGAGCCATAAATCTATAAACTAGTTTTTATTTTTAGTTCATTAGGTCATAAATAATAACAAATGTTATAACACAGAGTTTTATACTCTCTGATCATGAACTATTAAAACCTAAAAACTCTAAAGTAAAAAGTAGAAACAAAATCTTGGAAATCAAAGTTTTCTCACATGCTTTTGAACGCACCAACAAGACTGAGCTTGTTTTGTCACTGTTTCTGCTTCATCAGTTAAAAACTGGTTTGTTATTGACTGAAAGGTGTTTGTTAAAAATCACAGGAGAGGAGGAGGAAGAGGGAGACAAAGAAGAGGAGGAGGAAGGAAAATAAATGTGAAGAGAGAGAGAGAGATGTAAATGAAAGATGAACACGGACGAAACAGCAGCAGGACAGAAAGGAGACGGACGAGGAGGCGTCATGTAGAGAGGAAGGAAGGAAGGAAGGAAGGAAGGAAGGAAGGAAGGAAGGAAGGAAGGAAGGAAGGAAGGAGGAGAGGAGGGGGAGGAGGTCATGAGACAGTGGGGGGAGGGGTCATGTGGAGGGGAGAGAGAGAGAGAGAGGAGGTGGGGGAGTCATTTTCTGCCGCTGAAGAGGGATTAACACTCGAGGACAAAGGAATTCTGGGAGAAGAAAAGGCCCTCACACACTTTTAATCCTCCCTCCTCTCCCCCTCCTCTCCCTCCTCTCCCCCCGTGTCCACAGATCAGCAGGCTGCTGCGAAACATCTGTCCATCTGAGCAAACTGAATAAAGACGTCTCTCCTCCTCTTTGTCCTCCTCCTCCTCCTCCTCCTCCTCCTCCTCAGGAAGCAACAGGTGGCTGGTCACATGACCGACAGGTGAAGCTGCAGCACTTCCTGTTTCTAAACTTTGATGTGAAGTTGTGATGCGTTCAGGGGGCCGTGTGGTGTCTATCAAACTGCTGCACAGGTGCAGTTGATGCTTTATCTATTGTCAATAGGGTTTAATAATAATCTTATGTTATTTCCTCTTCATTGGAAGGAGGAACAAGGAGGAAGAGTTGAAGAATAGGAATAGGAATAGGAATTTATTTATTTAAAACAGGGACAATGCACAAAAACATTAATCTTGAGAGACAAGAGAAGATGCCTTGAGCCAGGTTATAGCAACATTTGCTAATAAAAGGAGGAAGAAGGAAAAGAAGAAGGAGGAGAACAAGAAGTGGAGGAGGAATAGGATGACGAGATGAGGAAAATGGAGATGAAGATGAAGAAGAAGGAGGAACAAAGGAAGAAGAAGGAGGAGAAGGAGAAGAATGAAGATAAAAAGAAAAAAGATGAGAAAATGAAAAGGAAGGAGAGGCAAAAGAAGAATTGTCTGTCCACTCTTCACTCAATAAATCAATAAATCAATCATTCAACCAACTGATCATTTCAGCTCCAGTGCTGCTTCACCACTGTTGTTAACTTTCCTTTATACTGTTGTTTTCTAATTGAGTTGTTTTGTATCTTCTGTATTTTTAGTCTTGGTTAAAGATGGAGATTCCTAAAGACACCAGATTGTGTTGGCTCCACCCCTCTGGGACACAGAGCAGAATAAATCAAACCACAGAGTGTTGTGTGTTTACCTCGGCGTGGTGGTGAGCAGACGACGACGACGACGCGGCGACTTGACTCCTGAAAACCTGAAACACAGATTCAGAGTCGGTGAAGTCGTGACTCAGGAGGACGAAACTATAAATAACCCCCCCAACGGTCTATATTTATACTTAATTAAAAACGACCCAGTGAGGAAAAAGAATCTGGTTCTGAACTCTGTTCCGGATCAAAACCAAAATTAGCCCCGAGGAGTCATGGGAAAAAAAAGAAAAGAAAAAAAGAAAAAAGTACGAGGCAGAGCTGTGCTGAAATTACAGGTTTGAGAAGTGGAAGCAGAAACCAGAGCGGAGGAGCTGCAGTCAGTCTGGAGTCTGAGGACCACCGACTGACAGTAAACACATCATCATCACCGACCACACTACAACACATACACAACACACACACACACACACACACACACACACACACACACACACACTGAGTCCAACAGAAATCATGGACGTAAGGATTCCTCCACTCTGGCATTTATCTAAAACTCATTCTGCCGTTTGTTTTTCTGGAGGAATCGAACCTTTTTACAGTAACGACCCGCGATGATGGGGGGGGTTGGGGGGGCAGGGCCGTGTCCGGTAACTCTCCTGCTGAGGCCACGACACAATCAACTCCACATGGCGCTCAGAGCTGATGAGACACATCAGACCGACTCCGTGGGCCGGGAATAACGGGAAAACCTCTGACGGAATCATCAGATCTGATCCCAGAACAAGATCCAACGAGTTCCTGAACTGGATCCAGCTGTCAGATCCTCGGTGAGGTGTGGCAGCTGGAACCGGTTTGGTTTACACATCCATCGCAGGGATCTAATCTCACTATAATAAAGGGATAGTTCAACATTTTGGCCCATTGCAATAATCCCTATAGTCTTAGGAGTATTACCTTTAAGTTACGAATACACAATCCAACAACTCCAAAACGCTCTGGTGGACAAGTTGTGACCTGCACATTCACCACGCTATGAGATAATAACAGAACGTTACCGGACAGAGTTGTTTTAGAGGTCAATTCATGCAAAACCGCTGATGCACGTTCCTGTCGAGGGCAGTTTTTCATCAAGCAGTCTCTGCATTTCCCTCTAAAACAATTCTGTCTGGTAACATTCTGTTATCATCTCATAGCGTGGTGAATGTGCACGTCACAACTTGTCCACCAGAGTGTTTTGGAGTTGTTGGATTGAGTATTTGATGAGGGAAACCAAGAAATCCCATGTGCCTCCGTA
The DNA here is from genome assembly GCF_045865225.1 of Trachurus japonicus. Lineage (NCBI taxonomy): Eukaryota > Metazoa > Chordata > Actinopteri > Carangiformes > Carangidae > Trachurus > Trachurus japonicus. The sequence goes on along the minus strand of NC_140930.1, from coordinate 6,011,743 downwards.
GCGTAGCTCTGAGCAGCTCGCGGCTCTGCTCCGCCATTCTAAAAATAGCTTGCACCGACAATTAAAGGTAACGAACCTACTGCTATGACTATAGTATTATAGTATAGTATAGTATTACTATAGGGATTATGGCAATGGGTCAATTTACCAAAATGTTGAACTATCCCTTTAAGAATTACCTTCACGGTAATAGCTAACAGCTTCAAACCAAAGAAGATTTATTTAATCTTTTACCGAGTCAGATCAGTAAATTCTGTGATGTTGCATCCAAGTGTAAAAAAAAGATGAATGGAGCAGTGAAGCCTGCAGTTCCTCTCCTGACCACTAGAGTGAGTCTCCAACAGGAAGTCCGTCTCTATAGACTCCCTGTCTGACTTTACCGCAGAAATAAACAAGTTTACAGTCTGGAACAGAAACGGTTTTGGTCTCTATGGATTTGTGACAGAGTTTTAAGTTCTGCAGCTTCTCCTCTTTTTTGGAATAAGCCACGGGGGAAGGGGCGGAGTCAGGTGCTGCCAAGCTGGCGACGGTGGAGCAGCTCAGTGTGAGCAGGGAGCAGGCTAAACGCTGCAGCTCTATACCGTCAGCTCTATAAAACTGCACTTACACTGTTTACACTGTCAGAGGCTCAGAGTCAACACAGAACACGTGTCGCTGCTGCTGCTGCGGCGTCCAACACGTCAAAACCCCCGAGCCAACATAAACCTGCAGCTGCAGCGAGAGGGAGCTGACAGATTTATCCTCCGCTGGACTCCAAACTCCCAGACTCTCCGAGGCTGAAAATAGCAGCTCGCTGTTTATCAAGAGGGAGCAGGGGGCCCTTCGGGAGCCGAGGATGATGGGAACTTCAGCTGGACGACTGAAGCGCTGGGGTCCGAGGGGTTTTACACATGAGGGAGGGGCGGCGAACACAGAGGCTCGTAAAGTCAGATAAGAGTCGAATGTGGGAAACAAGAGCCAAAAAACCAGCAACTGGAGGGAAAAGACACAAAGTCTCCGGTTTCTAGTTTCTGATGTAAAATCATAACTACTGCAACACGAGGATCAGAGTGGCGGAACTTCAGGAGACGAGAGGGTTAAAGGGATACACCAACATTTTTTTTTTCGTGTCTTGCCTCACTCCCGAGTCCATGACCAGCAGATAGACACCATCCTTTCGACTGTGCGTGCAGTAACGAAGGAGATAGAGCCGTATCGCCCGTAATTAGCTTAGCTCAAATGCTGGAAGTGTATGGGTAGTGTTAGCCTGCCTCCACCTAAAGTCATCAGAGAAACTCTTCAGCAACTCTAAACGGACTGATCTTCGCCTCAGAGCTGACAAAACTCTCCGGTTCTGTATAACGTGTTTTATTTTGTGAAAGTAACCGGAAGTGCGTTGGTCACAACGGCTAGCTTGAGTAGCGCCGAATTCGTCCGAACAAAATTGTAAACAGCTGGTATTTAGACAAATTAACGACACACTGCTGATCTAAACGGCTACTTTCTCTCCTAAAAATGTTTGAAATGTCGATAAAATGATATATTTACAGAGTTTAAAATGAAATCAGCTTCTGACTGCTGATTTCGGCTCGGGTAGGAGGCAGGCTAACACTACCTATACACTTCCAGTGTTTGAGCTAAGCTAATTATGGGCGATACGGCTCTATCTCCCTCGTTACTGCACGCACAGTCGAAAGGATGGTGTCTATCTGCTGGTCATGGACTCGGGAGTGAGGCAAGACACGGAAAAAAATGTTGACGTATCCCTTTAAAAAAGAAAATTAATCTCTCCTGGCTGGCGGTGCGGTCTATTACCTGGGAGGTCGGGTGACTCGTGTCCCTGCTGCGTCGGTTCAGCCCGTCCAGAGCCTTCAGGGAGGACGGCTGTCCCCGCCGCCGGCCGCTTCCTCCCGACAGAGACCGACAGCGGCGCCGCAGCGTCGCCTCGTCTCTGCTGCAGACCTGAGGACAGAGAGGACGCCACATGCTTTACCCTCCTTTTACCCACTGGACATGTTTGTCCACCTCTCACACTTTCCCAACCCCCCACGGTCAAATGAAAGGTCACTGGGGCCTGATTTTTGGCAAGGAGGTGTATCTTTGGGTAAACTCTGGATGTCCCGAATTTCAGAATGAAATTGAATTTTTGGACCCGTAATGAATTTTAAAAACACCCATGACCCTTCGCTGGACAAAAATGTCTAATGGGTTTTTTTTATGTAAAAAAAAAGTAAAAATTTTAACTTACAGATATCACCATGAAACTTCCCAAGTTCATTACTCACATTAAGACAAATATTTTTTGTATTACAAGTTTTGTCAAATTTTATGTTTAAATATGTAAATGAGGCAATATCTAATGAAATATGCTAATGCTAATTTCCATAACTGAAATCTGAACAATTGATAAAGCCCCTTTAAAAATTCTTGTTTTATTTTCTAAGTTTTCACTGAGGGGATTTTGGATATCTCTTTTTTATCACTAAAATACTGCACTACCAGCCATAAAGCCTATAGAGCCCCATAGAAATTGTGTGTTTTTGCAGCAAAAACAACTGGCCAGGAAGGGGTTAAAAATTTTGAAACCCGTGTCAAAAGTGATTTTCATGTTTAGTCAAGACCCAGCCCTAATATGTATCACACATATTTTTGGAGTAACTGATATCTAAATTTTGTCCAGGGGTCATGGAAGTGGTACAAATTTTGGATCATGCGAGGGTTAAAATCTGCTGTGAAGCTCCTCTCTCTCACCAGGGCGTGGAAGGAGGACACGGAGAAGACGCCCAGACGTCCCAGCATGCTCTTGGAGGGCCGGCTGGCGACGGCGAGGAGGCTCTTGGGGTTGGGGAGCTCGCTGCCCTGCAGACTGGACAGGTAGCACCGCAGTCTGAACAGATCCAGGTTCAGTTTCTCCAGGTTCTGCTCCCACTGTTTGATCTGAAGAGACACACGACGGGAAGAAACAATCAGCTTGAAGCAGCAAAACGTTTGATGTTTGGTTTCTTCAGTCAGAACAGAGCAGCAGAAAATATCTCAGACTCAGAAGTTGCATGTGTTTGATTTCTGAAGGAACTCATTTAAAGTGATGACAAAAAACTTAAAGACTAATTAAAGAGGTAATTTAAAATATGGAGAAATCACAGAGGAAGGAGGAGGAAAGAATGAAAAAGAAGGAAGGAAGGAAGAAAGAGGAATAGGATAGGGAGGTTGGGGAAAAAGAAATAAAGATGAAGAAGGAGGAGGAACAAAGGAAGAAGGAGAAGAAGGAGAAGACGAACGAGGAGGAAAAGAAAAAGATAGAGTAAATGGAAAGGAAGGAGAGGCAAAAGAAGATGCAGAAGAAGAAGGAGGAAAAGAAGATGACGGAGGAGTGGATAGAAGGAAGCAGCAGCAGGAGAAGAAGAAGGAGAAAACAAAGGAGAAGACGAAGGAGAAGAAGTGGTAGTAGGTCACATGTTTCTCCTCAGTCTCTCTCTCTCTTCCTGTTGTGTCTCTGTTTGAGGTTATTTTGTCCTTCAGTGTGATTATCACCAATCAGTCTAATCTAACGTCACCACGGCGACCAGTGAAAGGAATTCCTCCCCCTCCCTCCATCCTGTCCTCCCCTTTCATCTCTCCATCCTCTCTCTCTCTCTCTCTCTCTCTCTCTTTCCCACGCTGCTTCAACCTCACCAACGTAAACTCAACTCGTACATTAATTAAACATCCTCATTAAAAAAACAAACAAACTTCTCTCTGCTCAGGGATCAAACATTTTATACTTCACCATCTTTCTCTCTCTCTCCTCCTCCCTCCTCCTCCTCTCCTCCCCCCTCTGGAGTAAAATGTGTAATTGAATGTCGAGCAGTGAGATTAGCCTCTAATCTACAGCCGGAGTTCAAACGGCAGCGCTGGGATCAGTTTCACAGTCGAGAGACGGAGATGAAGCAGCTGCTAAATGATCCGTCCGATCTGGAGCCTCGGTCCTCTTCACCGTCACCGTCGGGCTTTTATCTCCCAGGGTGTGAGTGAGTCAAGAGCCGATGATGCTGCTGCTGATGATGATGATCGCCTCCAGCTGCCGAGAAACCGCTGCTCATCATGTCAAGTAATCACATGACGTCACGTAAATATCATCTCACGACTGAAGACCCACACAGCGTCTCTCCACTCAAACACAAACACATCTTCCCAGAACCTGTTTGGACCTTGAATCTTCTCGTCATAGATTCAACGAGATTCTGGAGACGTTCCTCAGAGGTTCTGGTCCACATCGACCTGAGAGCATCACAGAAAGACCAGGATGTGAATCTCCACTTCCTGAAGGTCAAAGCTCGACTGGACTTGGATCTGGAGACTGAGGAGGTCGTTTGCTTTACGGTGAATGTATGTCTGAAGGTCAGTTTCAGTCATCCAGGTCACCATAGGCAACCATTCTTGTTCTTGTTCTTCTTTTGGCTCTTGAAGACGTTTTGCATTTCTGATATGAAAAAGTTTCTTCAGTTCTGAGCCCCAGTGGATCTACAGGTCACTTCTATCACCTTTTGTGCTGCCGTGTTGGCCAGGTCTCTCTTGGAAAAGAGGTTTTAAATCTCAATAAGTTTTTTTAACCTGGGTAAATAAAGGATATTAATTCTAATGCTCAGTTTGAATGCTCAACACCTCAGAAATATTATTTTAAATACCATGGTCCATTTAGAGGGACAGGGTATTGTTTTAATGTGCCATATTTATTGATTATCTATTTATTACTTTTGTGCACTTTACTCTGTTTTTATCATGTACTGTATTGGGTGTATGTTGTGTTTTTATGTCAGTGTGTGAAGTCCACTAAAATCCCAATCAACAATGCTGTTGACATGGCAATAAAGTATTAAAACTTGAAACTCCAGCTCATCGTCTTCACGCCTGCATGCACTGAGCTCCTGCCTATTTTGCATGGAAATCTGCTTTTTATACAACGAAAAGTGCGGCATCTTTGAAAAAATGGGACCCACGCATAAATGTGTGGACTTTGGCTGATTATGTGTTGAATTATCCAATCGCATAATCACGTTTTGCCTAATAAAGTGAACACTGAGAGTCTTTACTGTCATCATGCAGCACGTCACTTCTGTTGGTTTATGTCAAGCTCTTTTTATCTGCGTGTAAGTTTCTTTATGTATCATATATCTGCAGAGGAAGTGGGCGGGGCTTATCCTTTCAATAACAAACATGTTCACAGATGTTATGTTTTTGCAACTCAATGCAAACTTTATAAAAAACACTGGGAATAAAAATCCAGATGTGAAGGATCATCAGAGACGTTTCCTGGTCAAACGCTGGAACGTGATGGATGCTGCGCTCAGAGGAAGATCCTGATCCCGGTCCCGTCTCACCTCGGATGCTTGGAGCCGATTGGACGCTTCTTGTGTCGTGTTGCTCATGATGTCACTCTCTACAGCAACATCTGGCTGCGTCGTTAGCGGGAAGCCGTGTGTTGTTGTTTCATGCTGCCGGTAACAGCCCCGAACATCTGGAGCAGATATTAAACTGGACGTTTCTCCGCTCTGCTGCTGCAGCCAGAACATCCTCAAGGCTGTTTGTTATGTAATGACGTCTACGGTTTCACGGAGCGTCTCCTCGGGCTGCCAGCAGGACGGGAGCAGCTCCGCTACATCCATCAGAGCTGCTGCTGCTGCTGCTGCAGGTTTGTCTTCCTGTTAACACGTTTACCTGAGCTCACGGTCTCCACAGTCCACTCTGCTGTGGAAAATCCTGCTCAGGAGCCAGAGGACGACTCAGGAGGAGCAGAGAGAAGTTTCCATCTGATGCATGAAACCAGGTCTTTGCTGTTTCTGAATCTCAACATCGAGTTTAAAAGCTGCGGCGTGATTTCATGTCACCAAGCACCAGATGAAACAATCGTGCGTCGTGATACAAACACAGAGAACTGATTCATTCTTTGTGAGGTTTAACGACTCCAAACCACAAAGATACTGAAGTAGAAACTGTTTGAGTTCCAGTTGGATGTATAACTCTCATTTCAAGACAATTGAATCCCAAAAACAAGCAACTGAAGTGGCCTCATCTCCAACATTTGTCTGGAGTCTTAATTTGAGACTAAATAACTGATTATTGCAGTAAACCCACTGAAAAACAACATGTGTTCAGGGATTTAGACTTTTTCATTTTCCCCTTTTCACCCTCAGAACAGACGAGCTCATGATAAACCTGTGACCCGCTGCAACTAATCTGCTCTTTTCACCCAGTTAGGATTTTGTTTTTTGGGTTAACCACTTGATTATTTATAGTAAATAACCATGAAAACACTTGATACACTGATAAAACCTGCAGGGGATCGAACCTGCGACCCGGGCAGGAGACCACATGAAGTCAAAGTCAAACCGTCCGCTGACCTGACTCTCCACCGCCTTCCTGTTCTTCTGCTCCTTGATGACGGACAGCTGCAGCTCGGCCATCTTCTTCATCTTGCCGTCCATGTCGATCTTGTGCAGCAGCGAGCGGCTCTGGCAGCGCAGCAGACGCAGCGTGTCCTCCTTCCCCTGGCGCTTCGCCAGCAGGGAGGCGCTGGCCGAGTGGATCGCCGTCACCCAGTTCTCCAGGTCCGTCTGGTTGGTGGCCTGCAGGAGACACAAGAGAGCCAAGCTGAGACACGAGAAGGAGCTAAAAAACAAAACAGTTTCCAAACAAAACCTGGTTTCAATTCCAGATTCGGTTTTTGATCGATCAAGTCGAGCAAATCCAAAGTCAAATTATAGCTGCTGCGCAGCGATGGGTCGGGTCCGGGCTACTTTTGGGCAAATTTAGGCAATTCTGAGCAACAAATAGGAGAATAGGAAGACAAGACAGTTGACCTTATAATGTCCAATTTGCACCAGTTGAGGATTGAACCCACAATCTCTAGAACCAAAGACCGTTGTCTATCGCACTGAGCTAATTGACAAGTGGCAGATCAATAGTGGCTTCACAAATTGTGTAAGCCATTCACTGTCGTGTAGGCAGAAAAAGAAAAATCAGTTTTTGAGGTAAAATAATGATATGTATTTGTCAAACATCTACTATGAGTCTAAGATGTTAGGAGCCTTCGCACATGGTCCAGTCCAAGCTATTTGGATTTTTAAACTTAGAAGCTTGCTGTGATGCCACCATTAGGACAATTGTCTTGTGTTTCATGTTGAGGACATTTGACATTTTGATCTGTCATCATCATTATCATCATCACCCTGGCTGGGTCTCGAACTCACAACCTCTGACACCAAGAACCAGCGCTTAACTCAGTGAGCTAATTATCTGGAAGTGAGACCTCCTGTGTGTCTTCTCAAATAGACTCAGGGAGTCAGTGTCCGGGCAGCTGTTGTGAACGCAGATTTCTGTTATCTAAACAAAAATCTGTTAATACATAAATTGCATTTAGACAGCAAAATAGCTTGAGGACATGTGACATATCGATCTGTCATTATCATCATCACCCTTGCTGGGTCTCGAACTCACAATCTCTGACACCAAGAACCAGCTCTTAACCCACTGAGCTAATTAGCTGGTAGTGAGACCTGCTGTGTAGCTTCATTTATCCACTCAGGTGAGCCAGTGCCCGGGCAGCTGTTGTGATGAAATGGTCAAAAGTCAGAAATTCAGTCATCCAAACAAAAATCTGATAATACATAAATTGCATATTGACAGCATGGAAATGTTGGTGATTTGTTTTTAATGATAAGTGTTTTGCTTCATAAGAGAAAATATGATGTTTATAAATTCCACACTCACATTGGCTGCAGTTGTTCCCATGAGAGCAGAATTCAAAATATTCTCAAAAATTCAGTTTTTTAATTAAAATTCTGATATTTGCCAAATATAATATTGTCATTTTTTTTCAGGAAGATTGAAAATGTATTTAGCAAGAATTTGATGGTATATGTTTACAGTAGTGTTTACAGTCAAACGTTTTCATGCACTGTTGGCTCAATTTTTGCTTAATCAAAAATCCGAGAAACAAGTTTTGTGGAGGACAGTCTGGAGATGCTCTGTAGCAAGTTTGGTGTCAATTGAGCAAAAATTGTGGGAGGAGATACATTTTAAAAGTTTTACAGTTATCGAAAAAAACAGAGTGATGGACTTCATAATTTGTAATAAGTTTAAGTGGACAAAAGTTTCAGCAGTATTGACGCTACATTGTGGTGAAGTTTCAACACTGTAGCATCTACCGTTGGTTTGGTAGGAATTTTTAAAGTTTTTAAATTTAAACGCTTATTGTGCCCCCCCTAGGAGGGGGGGGCACATGTCCTTGGAGTTGAGTGAATCTGGCATGGGGTCGGATGTTTCTGTGAAGTTTGGTGAGTTTTCGCCCATGGGAAGTATGACTTCCTTGGAAGAAGAAAGAAAGAAAGAAAGAAGAAGAATTCCTAGGAATACAATAGTGTCCCGGCAGCTTAGCTGCCCGGACCCTAATGATTAGACTTAATTTGCATGTGAAATAGTCTGAGGCATATAAAACAAAATCAACATATATGAGAGGAAACACTTCAAAGTCAAGTCATAAATAATAAAAATCCAAACAAAAGTCAATAAAAGTGTGAAAAACAAACTCTTATGTCGGTGTGATCGCTGATTGAAACTCAGAATGATGCGTTCACTGCTTCATTTTAAAAAGATTAAGATTAACTTTATTGTCCCACAATGTGAGAAATTTGTTCTGCCCATGCTGCAGCCACAAGTAACACAGAACATACAATTACACACGATCACATACAATAGATTGCAAAGAGATTGAAAAATGAACAATTAGCACCAAATAAAAAGTGCTAAAATTGTAGTAGGAAAATTACTAACCTATACAGAACGCAAGTCACCTGAGCTCTGGTCTTATCTGACCTTACAGTATTTAACAGCTTGATTTGACACAAAAGCTGTGTTTTTTGGGCACTTGGAGGCAGCAAAAGTGGCTCTGAACACAAAACTGACATATTATAAAGTCTGTGTATTGAACCAGTAGCTCATCTCCACACAGCAACACGAAGCATTCCCTCTCTTTTATCTCCATCTTTGGTCTCCACCACCTCATGATGGAAAATGTCTGTTTCTGCAGCTGCTGAATGATCTAAAGTTTAAGTTGCAGTAGCCAAAATAAAAACAAACAAGGAGGTAAAAGAGGCTAAAAAGCTGAACAGAGTGAGAATCCTCAAGAGCAGAGACAGTAATTTAATTTGAGTGATCGCTTTAACCCTTTTTAAAATGTGATTTCCTTGATTCATAGATCACTGAAGCTCCTCGGTGAACATAAACACATCTCTGCAGAGCCGTTATTCATCACTTGTTGATTCGTCCCAGCAATAAAAACACGGTCGTAAATTTCCCTTTTCTTCCAGGCCTTAACGAGAACCTAATGAAGGCAGCGTTTCCTTTCAGAGCGAAGCGCCGGGGAGTCGTAAAAACTCTTGAGTGTTCTTCGCTCGTCCCCTGACGCTCTGAAGCTGCTGCACCATCAGACAGCAGCTTTTATCTCCTCACACTAACAGGTGGGTTTTTGGTGTTTTAGTGAGTGAAATGTGTCGAGAGGATTAAGAAGCTTGCAGCCGCCACCGCCGCCGCCGGGGTCAGTGTCGTAAACAGGAGCATTTGTTGCAGTAATTAGCCGGGTGTCGTGACTCCCATTAGGAGCTTCCTCCCTCCTCCTCTCTCCATCTTCACACGTCTTTTCAGCTCCTGACAAAAGCTCCTCGACACCTCAGTACCACTCACCCCTCCTCCTCCTCCTCCTCCTCAGGGATCCATGGAAACGTGACTGAGGTCGGCTGCCGTGTGATTTGTGTGTCTGTGAGTGTACACACACACACTCACACACTCACACACACACACTCCACAGCCAAGAGCGGTGAGAGTTACTCTGGGAATAAAGAAGTGTTTTCTGAGCTCGTAAAAAAAAGCGCGAGGAAGAAGATCGAAGAGATTTCCATTTGCTGCTGCCAACGAGGACCCGCGGTGACCTCTGACCTTCTGGAGTGCTGCTGCTGCTGCTTTGTGTTTGTTGATAATTTACTGCAGCCTTACAGGCTCAATGCCTTAAAGGGATAGTTCAACATTTTGGCAAATTGCTCCATTGCCATAATCCCTATAGTCACAGCAGTAGGTTCGTTCTAGCTATTTTTAGAACGGTGGAGCAGAGCCGTGAGCTGCTCAGAGCTACGCTATGGAGGCTGATGGGATTTCTTGGTTTCCCTCATCAAACTCATCAAATACACAATCCAACAACTCCAAAACGCTCTGGTGGACAGATTGTCGGTAAATACATACAAAACCGCTGATGCACGTTGCCTTCAGGGACAGTTTTTCAGCAAGCAGGCTCTGCATTTACCTCTAAAACAACTCTGTCTGGTAACGTCCTGTTATTATCTCATAGCGTGGTGAATGTGCAGGTCACAACTTGTCCACCAGAGCGTTTTGGAGTTTTTGGATTGTGTATTTGATGAGTTTGATGAGGGAAACCAAGAAATCCCATGAGCCTCCGTAGCGTAGCTCTGAGCAGCTCGCGGCTCTGCTAAAAAAAAAATAGCTTGCACCGACAATTAAAGGTAACGAACCTACTGCTATGACTATAGGGATTATGGCAATGGGCCAATTTGCCAAAATGTTGAACTATCCCTTTAAAAGCTAAATCCTGTTTCATTTTCATGTAGTTTGCACAAGCAGCTCCAGTGTAAGGAAAGGAGTCATCCGCAGAGTTGCATGTTCAGAAACGAGGGCAGCGGTTCGTTCTGTTGCCAGCAGCAGAACCGTCACTACCAAGTAAAACAGATGCAGAGAAAATCCTAAAATACGTCCCGGGCTGTTGAGCGTGTTTGTGGCGGTGACGCTGATGGTTTCTGAACCCGAGAGAGAGGAAAAAAATACCCACAATCCTCCTCCTCCTCCTCCTCCTCAACACTACGACCCATTCATTCACACTGTTGTGGGGATGAAACGGGGGGAAAACGCAGCCAAATAATGTAACGACTGGCAACCGAGAGAAAACCGAGAGGGTTCAGGTTTTAGAGAGGAGGGAGGGAAAAGTCCCAGAAACCACTGCAGTTCTGTCACAGGACCAACATGAGACATGAGATCAGGAATCATCTGCAAACACTTCACGGTGGTGCGTTCAAGGACGGTGCCAACACCCGGTGAATGGAAGCGCTCCTTTAAAGACCCCCTCCCATGAAAATCGTGTTTTTCGTGCTTTTCACATGTTCCTGTGGCATTTTTCTTGTGTTAGAGGACATAGCAGCAGAAAAAGAAGTGCAAAATTGCATTTCTGAGTTTTTCTGCCTTCAAACTGCTGTGAACCAACGGCAGACGCAAACTGGCAGTTTCAGGGAGACTGGGGTTGACGTGTCACAGCTCCAGGGGAGGGCACTAGTGCTACAAGCTCCCGCCCCGCTCTGCATCTGGCTCAGAGGTGAAAGGCTTGACAGGTCGGTGTAGCTGTCAAGGTGTAACAGGTATAGCTCACCTGGTAGAGCAGCTTGCACCGTCTGGGATCGAATCCCAGTGTGCAGTTTTACGCTAAACGCGCTGAATCGGTAATTGTACAATGTCTAGCTGTCAGCGAGCGGGGCAGCGTAGGCTCTGCCCACCCTCCAGAGCTGCATTGCTAATGAGCTGCTGGTTTTAAAATAACCAAAAAGGGTCTCGGGAGGGGGACTTTAAATGCTATAGTCCAGGCAAAATAGCGTTTTACGACAGACTAATTGTAACAGAATGTTTTTCACCATAAATCATTTCTATGAGGTGTCTAGAACAACATACTAAAAGTCCTAAGAAATCCTAGTAGGGGAAATATGTTTAATTCTCATCATTATTTACTGTATAAAGTCTATGGTGCCGATAAGGCCAGACAACAATACACCCAAATAGGCTCATTTTTTTCCCTTTACTCCTACCACAATGAAACTTTACACAATGAAAGTAGACATGAAAAGTAAATTTTTTTTGAAAATGAATTTGAATATGCAAAATTGCAAATGAGCCTTACACTAATCAAATATGCCCAAAATACACCCGAATAGGCTTTTTTTTTTCCTTTACTCCTACCACAATGAAACTTTACACAATGAAAGTAGACATGCAAAGTAACATTTTTTGTATTACAAGTTTCTTGGAAAATGAATTTTAATATGCAAATGAGCAAAACACTAATGTAATACTGTATGCCCAAAATACACCCGAATAGGCTTATTTTCTTCCTTTACTCCTACCATTCGTCTATGGTACCTTATCGGCACCATAGACTTTGTACAGTAAATAATGATGCGAATTAAACATATTTCCCCAACTAGGATTTCTTAGGACTTTTAGTATGTTGTTCTGGACACCTCATAGAAATGATTTATGGTGAAAAACATTCTGTTACAATTAGTTCTATTTTGGGGTCCAAAATGAGCTAAATTGCCTGGACTACTACTGGTGCTCTACTTCACGCCCTCTCACCTGGAACAGGTAGACGTCTCCGTACGAGTTGCTCAGACAGAAGACGTGCTCCTTCCTGGGGTGCTCGGGGACGGCCTGGACGATGCTGTCGTCGGCCAGCAGGGCGTAACGAGGCGACAGCTCCTGGTCGGCGCCGCCGCCGCTCCTCCCGTAGGTCTCATAAAAGAGCAGAGAGCAGCCTGAGGAGACAGAACCACATCATCATCATCATTTATGTAAGGGATAACGTATAGTTCGGAGGTTGTTATGGAACCTCGACGCGAAGCATTTCATAACAAGTTACAAGTGAAGTTATTTCCGTTACATACGAGGACCACAATTTCACACAAAACAATAATCACAGCTTAATAAACGTACTTCATATACTGCAATAATACACAAAAAAATATGCATTAAAACCTCAACAAATAACTTTTAAATTCTAACTGTTTAAGATGAGGGCCGCCATGTTCTGATGTTGTCGTGACACCCGAGTTTCCGACCTGTAATTTCCGACTTCCACGCCATTCAATTCATTTTTGACAACTTGGAGCTCGTTTTTTTCCGACTTCCGAGTTGTTTTGAACGCAGCATAATAACGGACCGTAGAATGCAGCGATGGACCAATCAGAGAGCAGCATTCAATAGAGCCGTGTAATATTATTATTTAGTCCAGAGCCTGTTTGTTTTGATCTGACAGTTTGTAGTTTATCAACAGTTTAATATCACATCATTTTGTCTGTGTTTAGCTTAGCTTAGCATTAAGCCTGGAAACCAATGGAAACTGTTAGCCTGGCTTATCTTCTTCTCCCTCATCTTGATTATCCTTTCTTTCTTATTTGTTATTTTGTTAACATCTGGAGGCGTTAGCGACTTCTGTTTGTTGTAATGTGGCATTTATTTATTTAAAGGTTTAATAATCAGGGACAACGCACATTAATAAAACATTTCAACAAATGTAAACATGCCAGTATTATCCAAAAGTCTATTTTACATCTGCTGTCCCTGGGCTGATGTTAAGAGTCACCCCAAAAGAAAATAAAATGATTTAGTTATCGGCATACAAATAATACATTAAAGGATTAGAAAGCTAAATCTGAAGCTCACATAAACTCAGCTCAAACACCATCCGCTACAGACAAAACAGAAGCAACATTAAGCAGTAACACCAACATCCAGCAACATGTGGCTCTCGTTCCTACTGAGTTGCACTTCAGATAAAAAACTTCTGCCAGTTAAATGTGATGAAACCAAACACGAGGAAGAGAATTGTGATGTACAGTATGTGGAGATAAAGATGAATTTAAGTCCGGTTAAATCATCTTTTTTAAAGGTAAAGGTATAATGAACTGGTTTTTATTTCTTATGGTCTGTGTGGGTGAGGAAAGGGGTGAGGAAGGGGGTGAGGGAGAGGGGTTGTACCTTTGAGTGTGACCCAGTAGTGTTTCCACTTGCGGCGAGCGACCTGCTCCAGCTTCCCGTCCTTGTTCACGGTGATGAGAGCTTTGAAGGAGAGCCATCCGGCCCGTCGCACCACACCCTGCTCCTTCTCAAACAGGACGTCCAGCTGCTCCCCTCCGCCCAGCTCCACCTCCCCATCCATCTCCTCCTCCTCCTCCTCTTCTTCTCCTTCTTCCTCCCCATCTCCCTCCTCCCCTTCATCCTCCTCCTCCTCCTCCTCGTCCTCTCCGTCCCCCTCCGACGGCTCGGTCCGGTCGGCGGCGCTGCTGCTGCAGCCCGTCTCCAGCTCCTGCATGAAGTTGTCGTAGACGTTCTGCCGCTGGACGTCGCTGCTGCTCTGGGTCAGGCTCCTGCAGGAGGAGGAGGAGCCTCGGTGGACCGGAAAGAACTGGTTCTGGTTCTGGTTCTGGTTCTGGTTCTGGTTCAGACTGTGGAGCGGGTTGGACGACCACAGCGTGTTGCAGCCGACCAGCCCAGAGTTCAGCCCGTTGATGAAAACATCCCCGGCGTCGCTACCGTGCGGCTCCTGAGGAGAAACCAGACCAGAGACTTTAATCTTTAATCGAGAGACTTTAAAGGGACAACGAGGAGTTTCTATTTGGTTATTAAAAAGTCTCACGTTAATGTGGATGAATCTACGTTACCCACACTTGTTAATGGCTCCTTTTTTGATAAATATATCATTTTGTCTCTATCGTTATTTTGTTATTATTAGTGGTGGTGGAAATGCTGGTCGAGCCGACCAGCATTTCTTTACTTTCGGTTTCGCGGCGAGTCATGAGAATAACGCCGCCGAATCGCCGTTTATGGTGGGAACTACGACGGTATGTGATCGTCTTCGAACCTCTGACTTTAATTATTGATGAATGAAAACATGAGTCTGTCTTGCGCCGGTCAAAGAATTTCACGGTGCGCGGAGGCTCATAGATGTAGTGTGAAAACACTTTGCTTTTCCAAGACTCCTCGTTGTCCCTTTAATCTGGTGTTTGTTTGTTTTATCAAGGAGGGTTACGTCACCTTAGCAACCGCAAACAACAACACTGTTTTAATCCAATAACAGTCACACATGACTTTATTCTCCTCTCGCACCAAACTCAGATTTTATTTGTCTTTTCTGAGTCTGGTTTTCCTCTGTGTTTATTTGTTGCTGTTGTTGTTGTTTGGTGTGTTTACTTCATTAGAGGTAACTGAGTGTAAACAAGAAACAGGTGAGACATTAAAGGGCCATTTCATCATAAACACACAAATCACAATGATTAGAAATAGAACCTATAATTATTTTAACAGCTGGATAATTGCTTTTGTCGTTTTGATTGAGCTGGTTGGATAAAACACAACATTTAAAGGGATAGTTCAACATTTTGGCAAATTGGCCGATTGCCATAATCAAGCCTATAGTCATAGCAGTAGGTTCGTTATAAGGCTGTAATCAACCAAAGACATTGTGTGAACTTGTTAATCAGCCTGTAAAAACAGTTTAATGATCAAAAACCCAACAGTATTTTTGTCCTCACTGTGTTTCCGTACAATAATGAGAATATATTAGTTGTAACCACGGAAACGGACCGTCTGACCGTCGCAGTGAACAAGAATATGAAAAGTCGTCAAGCTTCCAGGATCTGAGCTCAGGTCTCGGTTCGTATTCACTGCAGACAGGAAGTGACCTCATCCGGCCAAACGTAAACAGGAAACGTTGTTCGGCCCGAGCCAAAGCTCACACAGTGAAACCAAACCATCAGATCAGTGATATGAAAAACAAAACTGTGATGTCTGGCGACAGCTGCTGTGAAATGTAGAGACACTTTGTTCTGGGATAAATTAAAATATGATTTTACGTTTTAATGATGGAATAAAATCTGTTCAACTGAGCATTAGGCATGTAAATTCAATCTATAAAATATATTTATTTAAGAAGGGTAGGCAAAATAAGATGAAAAGTGCATTGTATTGCTTTGTTGTGTTTTTGTTTTGTTTTGTTTCTATACTTTTATATTTGTCTATTGTAGGCTACTTGTTTTTACAAGACCGAAAAAAAAACTAAAAAACGTATATAGTCAATGTTTAGTCTGTTTAGCTTTTATAGCTTATTCACATGCCATTTAACAAAAAATGCCATTTATAATATTACTCATAGCAAATTTAAAGTACAATAAAAATGTAAAATGGTTGTATTGTAATTGTGAATAGATGTTCAAGCAAAAAAACTAAACTAAATGATGAAATCTGAAAATGTAAAGTTAAATTTAAACTGTTGAGATGGGAAATAGAAAATCTAGGAGGAGATAAAGAAAGTTTCAAAAAATTTTACATCTCTCAAGTAACAGTTTCTGTTACTTCGAATAGTTTTTACTGTGATATCTTATCATATCTACATTAGTATGGAGGATTTAAAATGCCCAAATACAAAAATTGAAAAACATGTGAAAAAGAACAAATATCGAGAAAATATTAAAAAGCTCAATGTTTCATTTTAAAATCCTCAGATGTTACAACGAGTTTTAAAGAGCAGACATTGTTGTTTCTCACCTGGATCCTCCTCTTCTTCCTGCTCAGACTTCCTGTCCAGTCGCTCAGCCGTCTGATCCGGCTCTTCAGGAAGTCTTTGCGGTTGTTCCCGACGGCGGCGGCGGCGGTGGGGACGGTGCTGACGGCGGGGGCCTCGGCCCGTCGGCACGGCAGCGTGAGGGAGGAGAAACGCTGCTGCTCCACGCCTCCTCCTCCTCCTCCTCCTCCACCTGCTGCCACCTCCTCCTCCTGGATGACGTCATCCAGCAGCGCCGAGGAGGAGGAGGCGGCGCGGTGCTGGTGATGATGTAGCGGCGACGTGTCCGGCGCCGTGGGGAAGGCGGGCAGCGTGTGGTGGCTGGCGTAAACGCTGTCTAGAGACGACGACGAGACCAGGCTGAAGTCTCCGAGGTCCGGCTGCAGGAGGATCACCGAGTCCCCGATGCCGCTGTCCTCGGTCCGGCCGGAGGAGCACGTGTTGTAACCCGCGGTTTCCGTGGCGGCGGCGGCGGCGGGGAACAGGAGCGTGGAGGAGGTGAAACCCGGCGAGATGTCGTCCATCTGCACCGCCGAGAAGACGGTGTTGTAGCCGCCACCGCCGCCGCCGCTGCTGCTGCTGGTTGCCGTGGTGGTGTAGCCGCTGCTGTTGCACACGAACACGTTGTCGGCCAGCAGCTCGCCGCCGCCGCCGCCGCCGCTACCGCCGCCCCACGGGGAGTCGTACCAAGAGCCGTCGGAGCTGAGCGAGCTGCCTTTACTGGTGCGCAGCGAGGGGTCGGGTATGGAGACGGGGGCGGGCGTGGTGGTGGTGGCGGCGACGGTGTTGGGGAGTTGGCCGGTTAACCCCTGCGTCTCCACGGGGACGACCCTGCTGTTGGTGAACTCCACCCGCATGCTGCCGTCTTTGCTGAGCAGCACCTTAAGTAAGTAAGTAAGTAAGTTGAATTTATACAGTATAGCACTTTTCATAGATAAAATCACAAAGTGCTTTACAACAAGGATAAAATGCAATAAAATACAGTACAGAGATCACAACAAAATATACATAACAGCACAATTTCAGGTAACTTTACAGAGGCCCCACAACGTCAACATCAGTTGAAAGCCTGTCTAAAAAGATAGGTTTTAAATTCTTTCTTAAAACCCTCAGTGGACTCCAGGGCCGTTGTATAGGGGAGAAAGGTGATGATAATTCTAGGGGCCCAGCGCCCAGTAGGGCCCCAAAAAACCCCACTAGTCTAATCTTTGTATGACTGATTTATTTATGTTTTTGCGGTGCGCTGCATAGCGTACAAACTGATGAAGCCCCTTGGATAAGAGGCGAAACATCTTCCCAGACAAATACAAGTCCAGTTGCCTACGATTCAATTTGCCCAGAAAAAAACCCACGACCTGGATGAATGAGAATATCTATAGACAAAGTAGGCTAAATAAAAAATGATAATACGTAGCCTAAGAAAAAAAAAGTGGAAAAGTCGGGGGCCCACTTTAGTATTCTTTCAAGGGGCCCAGAATTCCTAGCAACGGCCCTGGTGGACTCTATGCTGCGCAAGGTGGATGGTAGAGCGTTCCAAAGGCGAGGGGCACAGGCCTGGAAAGAGCAGTCACCTCGTGTTTTAAAACGGGTGCGGGGGACCATCAAGAGTTTCTGATCTGATGACCTTAGTGAACGTGAGGGGGAATAGGGTCTCAGTAGCTCAGTGATGTATGAGGGAGCTTGTTCATGGAGGGCTCTAAAAACAAGTACTAAAATCTTAAAATGAATCCTAAAATTAACTGGTAACCAATGTAAGGAATATAAAATTGGGGTGATATGATCCCTTTTCTTAGATCCAGTTATGAGCCTTGCAGCTGCGTTCTGCACGGTTTGAAGGCGATTTACAACCTTTTTGTTAAAACACATAAAAAGAGCATTACAGTAGTCAATGCGAGATGAAATGAAAGCATGAATTATCATCTCCATTTCAGGTTGTTCACCTTGGGGCTACCGCCGCCGCCGCCACTGCCTCCGCCACTGCCGCCGCTGCTCTCCAAACCCCTGCTGAACCTCTTAGGAGACCCCGCGCCCAGCCGGGAGCCTCCTCTGGCGGCTTTAGGAGCGTGTTCGTAGTGCCAGGAGGTGTAGGGCGGCTGGTTCAAGTAGCTCCGTCCCCGGTTCCTGCAGCCGCCGTTACTGTTACCGTTACCGTTACCGTTACCGCCGCTGCTGCTCCGCCACCAGCTGCGGGCCGACGGCACCTCCTCCCTCCTGGAGGAGAACCGGAGCGAGCAGGAGGAGGAGGGTTTGGCCGGAGAAGAGACGAAGCTGCTGCTGTGACTGTCTGTGTTTCCCATCGCGGACCTGGAGGAGGATGAAGGAAGAAGGAGCGTTGATGATGAGTCAGACGGAGGGAAAAACCAACGCTGCTGCTGCTGGTTTCTCTGCCAGATCACATGAACGGAGAACATCAAAGAGCAAAGAACATCGACCGATAGGAAAACTGCAGCCACTACTACGACAACAACCACCATCACCTCCACTGCCAGGGCCGGATTAAAGGGCCTCGGGGCAGAAACGGGCCCCCGGTGAACTCAGACTCACCCTGTTGCTTCCAACTACGTCTGACAAGCAAATTAATCATGTTACGATTGGAAGAGGAACTTTTCTTTCTTTCTTTTCTTTTCTTTTCTTTGGGTCTCGGACCAAACAAACATGTTTTGTCTACGTCTGCAGAACATGAGTTGTGTTTCTGCTGCACCACAAACGTTCTGACATCTTTCACTTTTGGCAAAAAAAGAAACTGCAGCTCCTGTGATTTGGATGTTGCACTTGGCCAAATTGTGATTTTATATTATATTTCCATCAAATTGTGCAGCTAAACTTTAAACGCACCATCACCAAGTGCTTCAATCATTGTGTCAGATTGAAGCACTTGTTCTGATGTATTCTGGGATTTGTTGGCGTTAACTCTGCCCTGCTGCTCTTTCTTTAAAAACCTTCACTTCCAGACTTTTTTCAAACACTCGGAAAATCAAATTTAGATCTCCACCACTTTGTTTCTAAATAGATTTAAACTAATTTGTGCAGCTTAACTTCAATTTTACCAAATTAAAACATAACTCTGCTGAGCTCTGAGTGTCTACACATCCGTCTCCATGACTACAGTTTAACAAAACAATGCTGTCCAATGGAAAACAAATTTCCTTTTTTCCTCTTTCAAACAAAAATTCCCAATTTAATGCACAATTTTTTTTCTTGTTTGAGGATTAACAAAATTAAACAAATACTACAAAACTTAATCAACATGGAGCCCGAGGGGCCCCTGAGAGTCTGGGGGCCCCAATATTAATCCAACCTTAATGAGAGCTCCCACTACTACAACAACAACAACAACTGCTACTAATGCTCTACTACTATGATTACTATCACTCTTACTTGTACTATGACTACAATATTATATTTCTACTGATCCATCTACATTATAAACAGTGCAGATATTAGGAATTACTTTTGAACATAATCTAATTTGGATGCTTTTAGTTTTTTTTTCTTTCATTTGTGAGATTTTTAAAAGAACTATGCACATTGTTTACTTCTTCTACTTCGTCTATGTTTCTTTATCTGCTTCTCAAATGCACCAACATACAATTAATTCCTATTTTAGGGCTGAAACTAAAGTCATTCAGAAACCACCAGCAACATTTCTCTTTAAAAACAAACTGAAGAACAACAACAACAAAAAAAATCAATGAATCAGCATCACATCTGTTTTCTATGAGGAGATGATCAGACGTGAACTAACAATAACAACGAGTCAAAACTGCACAAAACAAACAGCTGAAAGAGGAAAAGTTAAAGTTCACATCAGACAAAGATCATGTGTAGATAAAAATCTCATTGTAATAAGTTTGTGTGAATGAACAAAAGAGAAATAAAGAGTCAGAGAGAAGGTTTTTCAGATCTAAAAGTAAAAACATACACAAAGAAGTTTTTTTTTTTTTTTTTTACCTTTTTGTGTTTTCGTCTTCAGGAAGAGAAACTCAGCAGCTCCTTCATGCTCCGTCTCTCTCTTTCTCTCTCTCTCCACTACTGAAGCTCACTCTGTCGCCTCCAGCTGCTCCCTCTCTCTCTCTCTCTCCTGCCTCTCACTTCCAATGTTTGTCTATGTCGCTCGCCCGCTCTCTTCACGCCGGCTCATCTGCTGGGGGAGAACAGAGGGAGGGAGGGGCTTCATGAGCTTCAGCACACAGACTTTCCTTTTGTAAACCCCCCCTCTCTCTCCCTCTCCCTCCCCCCTTAAGCCTCTTCCATGACGTCTCTGCTCAGGGTTTTTTTTTTCTTTTTCTTAAACCAGACCTCGCTCTGTCTTCTGTTTATTTTGGTTTTCAGGAATGCCGAACGATTTTCTCCTCGTTTTCTCTCTCTCTTGTCTTTTTTTTTTCTCTTAATTGAGCATCAGTCTCGGAGCAGTGGGCTGAGGTCATCGGACAAGAGCTATTTTAAGAAACGGGACCCCAGACTAGTGCTGCAACTGAAGAGGACTTTAATTATTATCATTAAAACCAAATCAGGTTTTCATTAATTATCAATCAATCAAGTAAATGTTTTGCAGTTTAGTTTTAGTTTTTCCTTTATTTGTTCGAGAGGGACAGTGTACATTAATGAATATTTTAAAAAGATAAAAATGTAAATGCACCCCATTATAGCCAAAAGGCTCATTTCCATTGGCTGCCCCCCTGCCAGAAGGAGCATGGCAATGAGACCTGTAATAAAAGTAGCAGATTACAGAAAAGACAAATATATGCACAATATTTACAACAGCAACATTACACTTTAACCCCCACCCATACGCACAAACACCCTCCAATCCACAACCAGTACTCTCAAATCTTGACTTTGGAGAAGTGAAATCAAAGAAGATTTGCTTGATAAGCGAGTTGAAATTACCATTTAAATCATTTAAGAGGCAAAGAAAGAAAAAAGCTTAAAGGACTTGGTCAAAGTGTAATAGTGGGACGTCCCAGACCAACAAGTCGCATTGTTTCCACTCAGACTTGACCTGTCTAGGTAGAAACACATACAAGAATAAGGTGCGTCCAGATCAAAACGCCCACGAGACTGAGACAAGTCCTGGTCAATTCAACCACAAGATCACGGCAAGGCCAAGTCAAAACATCTATAAAATGAAGACATGTCAAACTCAAGACACCCATGAAACTGAGGAGAAGTCCAAGTCCAAGAAGCCCAAGTCAAACCATCCACAAGATCAAGACAGGTCCGAGTGAGAAAACCTGCAAAAACAAGTCAAGTCTGAGTCAAAACACCCACGAGGCCGAGACGAGTCCAAGTCCTCACAAACCCGACTGTTTCAAAACACTGAGACAAGTCAAGACTTAAGTCCGAGTCAATCTCCACATGAGACTGAGACACGATCTGACTGTGAACCAAGTCTGGACCCAGAACATCATCATTCATCGACCTGTTGAACTAAATGTCCACATCACAGAGACCTGAACTCAAGTTTGATTTATTCTGTTCTTCTACAGATGTTTAAGTTCAGAATCGAAGGATGCCCAGCCTAGAGAGTAAAGAAAAGTCGATTCCTGTCCTGTTGCACAATCCCAGGATTTTTCCATCACCTCCCATGACCTGAAATCTCTCCACGCTGAGTTTTTCTTCTGCAGAACCATAAAGAGCTCTGAACACGAGTGCTCATTTCCTGAGTGAGCCGTGGAGAGGTCAGAGGTCACAGCGGACTGGAGGTTCAATGTTCAAGAGAGAGAGAGAGAGGGGGGAGACGACGCCCATCCTGTCCCACAGGTCGGAGCTGAGGAGGAAGGAGGGGGAGGAGGCGACACAATGTACTGCTGACCCCTAAACGCATCACTGACCTTTGACCTGGTTTTCATTGAAACAAGATGTGAAACCTCGACAGCTGGAGACGTGGAGGACGAGACGGGAGAGATTTAACAAGAGATGAAAACTCTGTTTAGAGATCCTCACACCTCAGAGACAGAGCAGGTTCGTTATCCTCATTTCAAACGACCTCTACAACCTTTGTGTCGCTTCATCTAAAGGACAAAGCTCAGATGAGTTCATGCGACTAGAACTTCTTCGTCATTGGTCTCATTGGTGCAACAAGTCCTTTACAGCTTCTGCAAAGCTACAACATCTTCACCACACTGTGTCCTTCTTGACTTCTTGAGGATCAGTCGTCGTCTGCATGAGCACAAGTTTTATGAGCTCATATACTAAACAGGTGATCAGAGGAAAGCAACCACACTCAGCCCATAAAACACAATCAAGGACCTTTTATTGACTCACAAAGTCAATAAAACTGATTTATTATAATGGAATTTAAAGTTTCCTTTCCATTGTCCAACAACCATCGTCTCTGTGTCCTGATGCAGACAGAAAAATAAAGTTATCAGGACACCAAACTGTGATGGAAAAGACAACAAGAAGAGAGAGTCAAAGACCCGAGTGAGAGACCACAGAGTCGACTTAGAGACAATGAGACAAGTCGTCGTGTCAAAGGTCACTAAAACGTCATGTGACCTCAGTGATGGTTGTCTCCACTACAGCTCCCTGACACTGGGACGATGAGACGGTTCACAGGTTACAACAAAACCTGAATTCATAACAATAACCCAACTCAACAACCTGGCAGGTGATTGGATGAACCAACAACAAGTTATCTGAAAGCTGGTTTAGTCCATAAGAAGTTGCTTCATGTAGCTGATGTAGCTCATTTGCAACAATATAAGGTCTTGAAGGAAACGTGATGTTCTGTTTTTGCTCATGTGGCATCTCTAATATGAAGCCTGTTGGTCCAGTGGTTTCCTGTCAGTGAGTTATTAGGATCTTTCTGAAGTCGACTGATGATTATTCTTTAGTATCTTTTAACGCAAGCCTCTATCATACACGGTCAAAGGACTGGCTCACACTGCAGGTTCCCTCTGTTAAGACTGAATTTGGAAAGTCCCGTTTTTATTGTGCACCTGCAACCTGCAAAACCATCTGAAACTTACCACACTTCTATCAGTAGGACAATTTAAATCCATAACTGCATCTTATTTTACCTCCATCTGCTCCTGTTTTTAAGTGGACTTCTCTGTTTTCAATTCATCTTTGTCACTTTACTTGTTGGTATTTCGTATTTCGGACATGCTTGTATGTCTCAAGCATTTTGTGTTATGTCTTGTCCTCAAATGCTTTATATTTTGTCTTGGCTATATACCAAATGAGGTTGCTCCTCAATATGTTTCAGAGTTTTAAAAAAAGGTTTAAATAAAAAAATTAATAAATGATGTAAAATATATAAAAAAAATATATCAGAATACAGATCACACAAGTTAAATTCCTGTATATCTGAACTGAATGAATGAAAATCAACTGGAAAGTGAACGTGAATGTTCAGTAGCATCACTGAAGTTGGAACTGTGGATGCAACAGGCCACTGACTCTCACCCCCGACCCCCCTCCTCCCCCCTCAGAGTTCAGACGTTCGCCTCTGAAAAGGAGAAAGTCTGCTGTCCACTTTTGTCTCGCTCGTCCTCGTCCTATTGGCCATCTGCCGGCTCGCGGGACGCCCCACCACGGGCGACCCCTTGTATTCTTCGCAGACAAAGACCCTCCTCACCCCCCTCACCCGCCACACCCACCTCTGCCCCTCCCCCCCCGGGGGGCAGGCGTGAGGCCGACATATTGAAGGAATTCATCAGATTTGGATTGAAAAGAATCTGATTAAAGTGCAGGCTGAAGTTTGTATGGAGGAATGCCACCTGTTCTCTAAGTGGACGTCAACGAGGATTTGACGTTTACTGACTTTACTGATGGTTCACTGAAAATTGTGCCTTGTTGAAAGTGATAAAAACATTTAAAATAAATGAAGCAAAAGTGACTCCCTGATATCAAGGAATAAAAAAACCCAGTGAGACAGATATAGACTTTCCAGCCTTAGAGATTAAAGTTCAACCACAGTTTCTGCTTCTACGACGGTGAATAAATCCCTTGTTCAGCTCAGTTTTTTTTGTCTTGAGGCCGAGCGGACGCAGGAAACAGGAAGTCCAGACCATCCATAAATAGCAGGAAACTACAACACCTCCTGTGGCACAACACACACACACACACACACACACACACTTAATTTCATATCATGACACCACATGGTTTTCTGACTCTGTCGATGTTATACTAATTACACCACCGGCGCAGAGGTCACATCACTAAAACTGCTGACGAAGACGATTTGTTTGGTTTATAAAACAGCAAAAGAAAAGCTGTTTCCCAGAATGCAAATAATTGCAACAAGCTGAATTGTCTTGAGAGGTTTGGTTGGAGGGGTTTATGATGGGACTGTGATATAACATAGTCTAATGGCTCTGATGGGAGCTCAGCCCCAGTGCATCATGGTCCAGAATAAGCCACAAATATTAAGTTCACTGTTACATAAGCTGAAAATCGTCACTTTGGAAACAGAAAATTTTAACATTTTTGTATGAAAAACGACTCAAATTTATCAAAACAGAGCGCGACTGACTAATGGATCAATTTGAGTTCAGCCTCTGCCGCGGTGCCTCTGGGCAGAGTGACTCAGTGTTTCTCTATTCATGTTTCCTGACGATCAAATAACCGCCCATCGTCCAGGAGGAGCTGTCCATTTCTTTTTGCCGTTTCTTTTTGCCAAAACGTCTCCACTTCTAAACTGGACGCTGACAGGTCCAGATGACGCACGGAGACAAAAATGTTGTTAATTGTGCTGTGATATAATCTAATATAATCTAATACAACACCGCCCTGACAGTTTCCATGGAGCTGGACTGTAGCTGCTAACACTCCCTCAGGTCAGTGGGTACAGACGCTGGACCACAGACGGCGCTGCTGCTGCTGCTGCTGCTGCTGCTGCTGCTGCTCCTCATGTTTTATAAGATGCTTCAAACTACCAGAGAACAGATTGGTTCAACCTGTTCTTGGGGATGTATATCAGGGTGGGATGCTGTCAAATCTGCTTTGGTTTGGTCGGGTCTGATTTTGAGTCTGAGTTTCGATGGCGCTGAATGTGGTGTTGATGGGCTATTGAGACTTATTTTGTGAACATTAAATGTGGTATATGTGGACATGTATTGACATTGTGATATGACATTATGATATGTAAGTGAGTTCTGCGTACCACTGCTGACCTGGGGAGCTGTCTTGTGTTGTCTGTGTGCTGTTGTGTTGTGTATCTATTGTGTATCTGTTTGTATTTTTTTATTTATTTTTTATTTTACTCTATTTTTTGTGTTTTGTGTTTTATCTGAACATGGATTGTAGCATTGATGCATTGTAGAGATGTTGGAAGAATAGCTTTGGCATTGCCATAGCTAATGGGGATCTGAATAAATCAAATCAAAAACCTGCATCACAGCCATAAACATCCCAGTGACTTAAAGGAGGCACACCAGTAAGATGGTTACGAAGGTCTAGAGGAAAATAGAGTTCATCCTCCGGGGAGAGCAGGAACAAAATGAAGAATCTGTGATGTTTTAGGTGGTTTTCTTTTTATTTGTTTGTCAGCGGGATTGCACGAATGCCACTAAGACAATTTGTACCAAACTGTTTGGAGGGACTGATCAAAGGAAGCCGTTAATGTTAGGGGTTGATCCAAATCATTTTCTATGAATGTGAATTTTTAAACTCTGAAGTCTCATGCATGTTGTTTGTCATCTCTGGGTGAATTTAATAAGATGTGTGTGCATTGTGCAATGTTCACACTGGATAAAACACTGCAGAGGCATGATCTGATTTGTGGAGCAGCCTCAAAGGAAATAATGTATAATAAAGTTGCAATATTTGCATTATCTTTATGTTATTACTTTGTTTCTTTCATGCTTCTAATTTGAAATTAGTCAGTTGAAGCATTAGTAATTAGTAGTTTGTTTGTTTTTACTCTCTATTTATTTATTTTATGTTTAATTGTGTTCGAACTGTTTCCTTTATTTTTTTTTTAACAGAGTATTTAACTGTGTTTTTAATGAAATATGTATGTCTCTTACAGTGAGCCGAAGGCAATTTTCCACAACGGTGGCATTGTATTGTAAATGTAGTTGTTTCTGTGCATATTTGTGGATAAGACAGTAATTATTAACTGAAAAAGACAGAAAACCTTTAAGAAGCAGCTCAGTTTCATTGATTCATGACAAATTCTTGTTCTGCAACATTTTTCGCTCAGAGCTGTGACTTGTTTTGTTTTTTGTTTTTTGCAGACTCAGGGTTCTTCAGAGCTCAGTTTTCCTCCTTGTTCTTTTTCTTTAGGATTAATTGTGCAGCACAATGGTGGAAGTTAGGGGAGGGGAAGGGGGGGTTGTGTTGTGTTTCTGCAGGGGAGGGAGACGCCAAGTAGCAAAGTGAGCGCTCCACCTCCTCATGGGAACGCACAAAGCAGCAGCTTCGATAAGGAGGAGGAGGAGGAGGAGAGCTGGAGCCAGAAACCACTTTCTCTCCATCAGAGGAAGTGTGCCTGGACCGGAGGGGAGCGGGCGGCGTTGGTTGGCGGGGTGGGGGGTTAGTGGGTGGGTGGGTAGGGGTCTGTTTCCTGTCCCGGCTGACTGGGGTCCTTGTCCTGGCACTGTGGGCAGACGGGTGGGGCCCCCGGCACTCAGGTGGGGCCTGAGTGTTGGGTTTGGTGTGGCCCCTGTGCAGCTGCTTCCTCCTCTGGAGAGCTTCAAGCATCCAGAGGAAAAGTGGAGAACATTCACCGGTTCTGATGGCGTTCTGCGGGGGTCGGCCGTGATTTATCGTCCCGACTCAAATCAGCTGGTTAGAGTGGAAAGATTCACCACAAAGCTCCTCAGTCCAAAACCCGGCATGAGACATTGTCCCCCCAGAGGACGGACAATTGGCTTAATGTGTGCGTCCGGTTCAGAGACACGTCCTGGTCCTGGTTGGTTCAATTAATCCAGTGATGGAGACAGAGGGAGACTGAGAGCTTGATTCAAACATGTTGAGGCACTAATGAAGTTTAAAGGGGACATATTATGCAAAACTCACTTTTTCATTGCTTTAGTATGTGTATTTGCGTATCCGGAGTGCCTCCTCACCCCTTAAACATCAGTCTTGACAACTACGTCAATATTTTGTAAACTGCCATCGTAAGAAAATATGTCTCTTAACAAGCCGTTTTTAATTTCACCCGGCTTATTACATCACAATACACACACATGCGGCTCTGTTCATGTATCTCACATATTTGACCAGAGATGTTACATGGACAGTGAAAAGGAGGAGGAGGAGGAGGAGGAGCAGAAGACCCGGGCCTGACCCTGATCTACTGACGGTTCACTCAGGACCTGCAGATAACCTCCTGCTGCTTCAACTAAACTACATTTGAGCAGCGATCAAATGCGATTAGGCTCCGTTTAGCTCCGAGTCTGTCAACCTGCCCGACACCAGCAAACACTTCATTTAATTTACCCTCGATTAGAGCAGAGACGATCAATCGCTGGCAGCAGCTGAACGGCCTGCTGGAAGACATGATGATGATGATGATGATGATGATGGTGGGGGTTGCACATGATGGGGGATGATGTTAAAGGGATAGTTTACCCAAAATTGAAATTTCACTCATTATCTACTCACCCTCATGTGGACTAAGGGCTGGGAGAAGTTTCAGAGTCCTCCGTGGCTTCTCTGAGTTACAGGGGGTCTCGGCGTAGCAGTGCATGTCCATATAACGGTTGCAAATGGATACTGTCTTCGTAACAAAAAGACACACCAAAAAACATCCAAATATCTCCATGCTGCTCGTATGTAATGTCCGTCTTGTATTGAAGCCCCGAAATGCGCAATTGTTCCGAAAAAAATTTAATAAGTCTATATTTCAAGCTTGTTTGTAGCGGAAACTCCTCTTCCCGGTTCGTCAAATTTGGACGAACCAGGGTCCGTCCTCTTCCCAGTTTGTCCAAATTTGACGAACCGGGAAGAGGAGCTTCAAGAAGCTTCTGCTAGAAAACAAGCTTGAAATATAGACTTATTTAATTTTCCCTTAGTCGACATGAGGGTGAGTAGATAATGAGTGAAATTTCAATTTTGGGTGAACTATCCCTTTAAGCTCAATTTTTGTGCAGTAACAATGATTCTTATCTTTTTTAATTGGCCAAAATCTTCTTTTTTTTGCCTCAGATGTCCTAAAGCTTAATGTTTTTGTCACAATATTTAATTTACTATCCAACGAACTTTAGCGAAAGAATGATAAAGATTTAGTGTCTGTATACAAATCATAAAAGAACCATTCTGGTCGAACCCTGAAAGAAACTCTCAGATGAACTTGTGTATTTCAAACCACACTCACGGGACCGTACAGACTCTGAGGGGCCCAGTAGGGACCCCTGGAGGCCCCTGGTCCTCTAACTGATGTAAATGATCTGAACCATAACAAAGTTTTAGTCACTGCTCTAAGAGGTGAATCAAACTGGACAACTGTGCAGCTCCTCAATGACTGTTGAGTGTGTAAGAGCTGAATGGAAGATGTGTTTGTGTGTGTGTGTGTGTGTGCCGATCACACTCTTCTTCCTCCATTCTTTGTCTTGTAGAGAGACCCTGACAAAGCTGAGACGAGTGCCCGGCGTCGGTCCTTTCATTCAGTCTCCAGATGCTGCTGTGGGGCCCTTTGGCCTCCGGAGCATCCATCAAAATACAAGACTCACTGTCAGACAGCAGACAGCAGCTCCGGGCTTCAGCGTGTTTACCTACTGCTGCCACTGCAGCTAAATCACTTCTTAAAATGTCATTTAACTAGAGATGTGAGGTTTCTGTAGGTGATAGCAGACAGATTTTCTTCTGGAAAGAGCCGATTCCTCCGCTGTGTATAAATGTAACCAGGTTTGCAAACGGCTTGTCTCGGAAAAAACAGTCATAAAAAAGCATCGAGTTCTCCAAACTACACCACAAAATATGCCACTTTCCATCGGCTTCCAGCAGAAACCACATCTAACCAAACTTGCTCACAAACTGTTGGACAAAGATCATGGTTGTGGTTGAAAGCAACACTCAGTGTGTTCCAGTCGTCTTTGTCCAGACACCAATTCCTTCATCAGCCAGAAGACCAGAAACCTGACTGCCCACCTACAATTCAATTGGAGAACGAAGACCATGAATCTGCAGGATGGAATCTGGAGAAGAGAAAAAAAGTTTACACATCCTCACAGACGGTGAAATCCATCCAAAGCTCAAATTAAACTGCCTCTGACACCAGGAAGCGTCGAAGGATCTGGAAAGTGAAAAAAAACTGGAAATGATGAAGCGCAGCAACCGACGTTCATCTCCTGTTTGGTTCTCATCACATGTCTTTTCCCTGATTCATCTGCAGCATCATTTCAATAAACAAATCTGGAATGTTGATATTATATTAACTTATTTTATTTTAACCAGAGTTTCAGGCAACTGAGCAAAAGCCTTGTGCAGATTAACGCTCCCTTCATAAGTGACTCATCCTGCAGTGTAACTCGTAGTCTGTGATGTTTCTGCAGCTAAATGAGTCAAAATCTACAGAACTGCAGCCAGAGGTAAGAGTTTAACTCCCTCTGGGGCCTCCCGCTATAAAACCAACAACATTAAATACACAGATGGTCCTGCATGGGTGATTTGGACCCAAAAAAAAAGAAGCTTCCATTAAACCAACATGTACTGTTTTCCTCTGAGATAAAACTCTGATTAGCTCCTGCTGAAAGGAAGCAGCAGACTGCGAGGAGACGAGCGACAAAGGGAGAATAATGACGTCGGTCACAGAAACTTCGCCGGGTAAAAGGAGCCATGTGTTGGCAGCGGAGCTCAGAGCCAAGTTTTGGGCCAAGGGGCCGAGATGTGACGGGAAAAGCAACCTCCCCCGATCGCCTGAGAGTTTCCCAAAGAGATCGCCACAACCAGAGCCACCGCTGATGGTCGTGTTTACCTGCCGCTCCAATGAGCTGAACCCGTGAATCATTAGGTTTTAAATGTTTCTGACTCAGCTGGCGGCTTTGTCGGGCTCTATATTCTGACCGGTTTAAATCCACAGACCAACACCGGGCCACACACACACACACACATGTAAACACACAGAAATTAGCAGGAGTCAGCGGTTAGCGCAAAGCTCATGTCAACAGAGTCCAACCACGGAGTAAACAGAGCCTGAAGGAGCTGAAACAAACTGCAAACAGACGGCATGTGTTACCGTAGATCTGTAAATCTGGGTCTGGATCTGCATCTAAATACACACAGGAACAAAGGATCATGGGACATACACTTTCTATTCTCACTCTAATGGATTAACCCTGTGATGTTTGGCAAAGTTTAACTGTTAAAAAAAAACAGCTGCAATGATAAAAAACAGCTGCAATGATCTGCAGGTGAAAACATGATTCAATGTTTGAAAGCTTGAGCTCCTCATCTGATTTCTAAAGACCCAACTGAAGACACCAGGTGCATGCTGGGAGCTTGTTGAACATTCGGTACTGTATGTTTTCATAGAGTCCAGAGCTTTCTTTGTTTATCGTTGGTCATTTGGATTTTATTTGCATGGGCTTTGTTTGTTCTGATTAAATCTCGGATCAAGGATTTACTTGCAGAGGGAAGGTTTTTGTGCATTGGTCCAGAGAAAAGAGTTTGGTTTGGACAAAAGACCTGGTCTGAAGTGGTCCACGCCCGAGCTCAGCCTCTCACATTGTTTCCTCTGTTGCTGTGACGTAAAACACTGTAAAAAAGAAAAGAAAAGAAAAAACCTTTAACCTTTAGTCTAAGTGCTGACGGTGTGTCTTGAGAAAAGTCTGCCAACTGGAACACAACCCTTTCTTCTCACTGGTACTGTTCAAATCACTTGAGCTTTTTCGCGAGAACAATGTTTCCCTTGTTGGCCCGAAAACATGATTAAAGATCAGCTGTAAACAAGCTCCGAGAGTCCTGAGAGGGCGTCTAACCCGAGGAAAGGAGTCCCTTTAGCACCAGGCGGGTTCGGTCCTTGAAGGTCAGAGTCCTGCAGCCGCTGAGCCTCAGAGGAATGTCAAAGCTTTTACAGTGAAGTCGCTGAGGTGAACAAAGCTTTTCAAACACAAACTGTGCAGCTGCGGCCGGTGCCCGTTGTGTTTTCAGGGCGTTTTGTGGGCAGAGTCGTGGAAATGATCCTGATGCGACAGAGCAGCCGGACCGAGGCTGAGAAAACACCTCAGATACCGACCAAGACCAAAGAGCGGCCGATGCTCACAAAAACCCATTCAGGAATTCTGCCGAGTCAACTCTTTGAGAGGTCGGACCCAACTGGACAAGAGGATGGACACAGGTGCAAAGACACCTGGGTGAAGGGGTGGAGCTCGTCTCAGCTCACACCTGGTAACAGGTTAAGCACAAGTGGACAGGTGGATCAGTGCGTAAGACAGGGCAAAGTCATTGTCTGTCTGTCGCTGTAGCTGTAGCTGTAACACCATTGTCCGGCTAAATAAATTCAGACGAACTTCCTGTTCTTCTGCTGCTGTAAAACCTGGTGTTTGTACTGGACTCACTGGGAGCTCTGATCCTGATCCCCTCTGTCCACTGCAGCTGCATTTGTATTTTTCTGGCTTTTAACTTCTGGTCTCTGAGATTTACAATCTTACCTTCAGGTTTTTTTTTCAGATTTATTCCTGTAAATCAAGTGAACAACAGTCCACTGGGGTTTGCACCATAATAAAGATGCTGAAGAGGCAAATGTGAAGGAGATGATGGTCAGGAAGCAAGCAGGACATAGAGAGTCATGCTGTACCACGGTGTTACTGGAGGATGGTTTTACAGTTCATTTTGATAATGTTTGATCTTTTGATGGATCCTTCAACAGCCCAGGTCATCCAAGTTCTCACTGACGAGATGATGTCAACCACAGAACCACCACAAAACCAAACCTGGTCCTCCACAGAATCAGCACTGGTTCAGCACCACAGATACACTGATGATCCACCACAGAACCACAAAAGACCCAACAAAGAATCCCCCAAAACCACCTGTCATCCAACACAGACCCAATAAAACCACCACACAACCACCACCGAGACACTACAGAAACCAGCACTTGGAAAAATCTTGGATATTTTGAGCCACATTCCTTAGAAAACTACAAGAAACAATAAATAAGAAAAAAAGTAGAGATAAATATTTACAGATCTGACATGAATGGACAACGCCTTCCTGCTACAGGATACCTTTTAATTAATCTTAAAATTTAAATGAGTTGACTGGATGTTTGGTTCACATTGGGACGGTCGGCTTGCAGCCAAACCGTCCTGGAGACAAACTGCAGCAACATCTGGCTGCTCGGGCAGGAATTTCCCACCCTGGTTGTAAACAACATGACGTCAACAACACAAACACACACTCACACACAGACACAGGACATGCTGGTTTCCTCTCAGCTAGCATTTGATGCAAACACCTCCAGAGGGTCAAACATCCCGTCACACACTTCCTGTCCTGCTGTCACTGCACCGACACAACGACCCCAACACTTCTTTTTTCCCCAACAGGAAATAAGAAAAAAAAAAGTTTCCAAATGTGACAAACACAGCTGGAACACAGTCACACCTGCAGAAATCTGAGTTTACACTTTCCAAAGCATCCACCAATTATTAGACTGACTTCCTTCCTGCTGTACAGAATTAATGCAGATTGTCTAATTACGTGGTAAGACTCAAAACATGCATTGTTTTGCTGTATCTGATACAAAAAAAACCCCTCCAGCTCTAGCGTCTTATATAAGAGCTGAATACCAAGAGGGCGAGAGTCCCTTGAAACCACTGGGAATTTGGGACAAACCCACTCTCTCTCTCTCTCTGTTCTTATTACACAACAGCTGGAGAAACTGAGGCTGGAAAACAATGACGACTGGAGTCAGGAACAAGAAGAGGACCACGCCAGAAGGAACTGGAGGAAACGCTGACCTCCAGTAATACCCCCTTTTAGGAGGCTTTTATTGTGAAGACACATTTCTGCTCCTCTGACTTTTATTGTGAAAATACACTGCAGCTCTGGTGTCGGCATCTTCTCCAGTAATTTTTTTTCCACAGCAGAGTTGACTGGTGAACCAGAGCCAGAGACGTTTGGGAGCTTCACCAGTCAGCCTCCAGTGTACCGTTACCAATCCGAACCGAGTCCCAAACCCAAAAATGAGCAACAATGGAAAAACTCCCCCGATCAGAGCACAGCCAGCACGCCGGCGGCACGCTGCACTAAAGCTGTGGAAATAAAAAATCCCAACATATCAGGATTGATTTTCCCTGAAGAATCGAAGCTGGAGGGATGGATGGAAGTACGGACATGATGGGGGGATGGAAAGATGTGCCCAGGATATGGGAAACAGGATAACTGGATATACGTTTTCCAATCTGAGCAAATCCTCTTTAGGATGAGGGGGGGAGGTGAAGGCGACTCCATATGAGCCTTTTATGAAAAATTAGAGCAGGAAAAAGCAAAACCGCCCCTCAGGTCAGAATGTAATTAACAAGTGACCTTTTTACCTCATTGGAGTTGCACCTCCTTAAACAGAAACATAATGATGAAGAAGAAATGAGGTGAAAAATTGAAGTCGATCATTTTAGTTGTTTTGGTAGAAGTGAGTAGAGTAAGAAAGGAGTTGTATCAGGTGTCTGTGAAAATGAAAACAAAATAGTTAAAAGGCCAGAAATGAACTTTCTGACTTTCTGTCCCGACAAAGCTCATGCCAAGTTCACTTGTATGACTCCGGACGGGGAGGGCGAACGAGGGGGTTTATTACGATGTGGGAAAAAAGAGAGAGAGAGTATTATGTGAGTAATTGGAAGCAGCTGCTGAAGGAAACACTGATCCTGGTTGGTTGTTCGCTGGTTTGGAAGCTGCCCTGAGAACAGCGGGGTGACGTAACTCGCCGACAGCGGCGTTGAGCCGATACACAACACAACACCAATGGCACATCCAATTTAAGCGAATGGAGAAGGCAACTGCACATTATTCTTTTTAATTCTTCTTCTCCCTTAGTTTTAATAGATTTTGGGAACAGCATAAGGAACTCCAGTCCTGATTTGGGAGTTTTGGGGGATGCAAACATTAAAGGACAATTCCAGGCGAATTCAACCCGGGGCTGTATTTTCCTAACATTTTAGGTCTAAAAGAAGGAATCTGAAGATTTTCAGTTTAATCGCTCCTGTTTTGCGCTAGTTGTGTCTGTCCCCGCATCGCCACGGCAGCAATGAATGGGAGCGGATTGAAGTTCCGCACCGAGAAGTTTATTTACTTCAAGCAAGCCAACATGTTTGTAAAACTAGATCTAATTCAAAGTCTCCCGGAGTCTCGCGCGAGACCCAGTTGCCGTGCTCGGTGTGTTCACATGCAGTGGGAAAAGCTACCGTTTGTGTCATAAACACAGGAATATCAACTCTTGACTTGCTTCAAGTAAAAAAAACTTCTCGGCGCGTGTTTGAGTAGCCACCTGACGCTGTCTGTGGAAACTGACTTGAAGCAAGTCAAGAGTTGATATTCCTGTATTTATGACACAAACGGGAGCTTTCCTACTGCACCTGAACACACCGAGCACGGCAACTGGGTCTCGCGCGAGACTCCGGGAGACTTTGAATCAGATCTAGTTTTACAAACATGTTGGCTTGCTTGAAGTAAATAAACTTCTCCGTGCATGTTTGAGTCTCCATCTGACGCTGTCTGTGGAAAAAAATTGAGGCTTTGAGGGATGTAAACAGCCTAAGCAGCGGAACTTGCATCCGCTTCCATTCATTTCTGCCGTGGCTATGCGGGGACAGACGCAACTACCGCAAAACAGGAGCAATTCCTTCTTTTAGACCTAAAATGTTAGGAAAATACACCCCAGAGTTGAATTCGCCTGGAATTGTCCTTTAAGCCTGACTTTTATCAAAAAGCTGGATAAAGCTGAATCATCTATGAATAGCTCCTGTTTCCACTGCACTCATGGACATACAAACAACCATCACTGGATTACTGTTATAAAACTGGAAACATGCTGATTCTGCTGCCTCTTTTTCCATGAGCTGCACATCAGATCAAGATATTCTTGGAAAGCACAAGTCATGCTGAAATTGAATCTATAAATATGCCCATCATTGTGTGGTGTTCACAATATATCATCACATCCCAGCAGAGAAACTGGAGGAAGAAGAGACATCGTGAACACCTATTCATGTTTCCTTGGAGGTAACATTTCACATCAGTCTTGCAGCCCCATCGTCCAGGGAGCAACATCTGCATTGGACGATTCTGCGCCTCATGATTTACATCCACCGTCATCAAATAACGGCCTCTGTGGTTCTCACTGCATTTCATGATCATGTTGAGCTTTTTCCACTGCTGTCTGCAAAATGCCCCCTCGCCCTCCCTCACCCCTCCCCAACATGCAAACCAAAGCCTTTCAGTCCGGTGGTGCAGACAGATGACTCCTGAAATTACAGCTGCAGGCACCAAATAAACCTCATTATCATGAGCTCTTGTAGTTTCCTCCATCCTCGGAGTAATCAAAGCAGGATGAATGAGTGTGTGTTTAGTGGCTTCTAATGTTTTTTTTCTTTCACGTGGAGATTAGTCCATTATTTAGATGCGTACTGCGCTCATCTGGAGAAAATTGCAGAATTACAGAAGAAAAGTGGCATCAAGTCATTTTTCTCTGCGACAAACCTGCTTCATAAAAAAACAATTTAAAGCATCAATTTCACTTGGACTGACTGAAATCTGAGCTGTTTGCAGTCCACAGTCTCTCAGCTGCCTGAAGCTCAGCTGTATCCACAACAACCCTGTCCAAACCACAAAGTGAAAAAAAAAAAACGGCACTGGGTTTTGCCAAGAACAGTGTTGGCCTTGTTAAATTCCAGGTTAAGGTATGCTGGTTGGCAGCTCCATCGACTTCCTGTGTTGATGTTGTGGATCGTTGAGCTCAAAGAGGCTTTAATTCACCTGCACGTGAGTCTGGGCGGAGGCTGCGGGGTCCAGCGACGACCACCGAGATCTGACGGCTATGGCTTCGCACAGAAACGCACAGATTCGCTTTACTGAGATGTGAAAAAGAGAAACAACCGCAGAATGATTGAATTATTTAAATTTATGTCCATTTCTGCAGACACAGAGCATCACATTGTTCACAGTTGATGTTCCTCTTCATGTCTTAAACAGAAGCAGTATTTTGCAATGTATCATGACCTTGGAAATAGCAGAGCAGCCTCACTTAGGTCTGGGTATCCTCAGGTAATCCTAAATTCATTTATAATTTAAAAACCTGCAAATACTGACAACTAAAACGAATGAATAAATAAACCAGAATCAAAAAATGAAGTAAAAAGGGAAAGATACAAATTTTTAAACTAAATTCATGTTTTTCAGTATTTAAATTACAAATTAATTGAATAATATTAGGGTGTTTTTAGAAACTGTTACTGGAGCTTTTGATCATGTTATGATCTTCATCGGTTGAAGAGAGGATCTATTATTCCCACGTTTTCTGCTGATTCCTAGTTAAACAAGAAACTTTCAAACTGTAGACGAGAAAAAGTGCTTAAAAACAGAACAACATGACATCAGAAAGGAAGATGATCTCAAAGTAAGGTCATGGGATTTAAAAAAAAAACAAACATAGGTGAGGTATTGCTCATCTTAAAATTTGGCTCAACAACATTGACACAAGTTTTCTCTTGGAATCAAGGTCCTTTGACCTTTGACCTGCGTACAGCCAGGCCTTCTCACACATTATGACGTCGCTGAGCTATAACCGGAGGTTTATAACAGTCGTGTGAATCGAAGTGTAAAAAGAGCCACTTTAACCTCGTGCCTGCAGCGGAGGCGATAATAAAACTATAATGGTGAAAATGTGATCCAGTTAGTTTTATTAGCCACAAGCTGCTTCACTTTGTGCAGTAATTGAGTTCTGCTCTGCTGAATCAGATCCCATCAGCTCGCCCTCATGCCACAAACAAAGCCTCAGTGTTGTTGGATCAGAGCTTTCGCCCGGAGCTGGACGGCGCTCAGAGGGAACGACGGGGCCTATCGCCAGTTTGCATCGCGCACAGAGCGGCGGCCTCGCGCAACAGCAACAACACGGAGGGAAATTAGGTAGAAAACCCTCCGCACATTCCACCTGAACACAGGGCCACTTCTTCTGCTGCTGCTGTTCGATGCTGCAGCGGTGGCCGCGCTGGGCGTCCTGCCCACTGTGATGAGCGGAAAAACAAACCACTGGTGTGTGTGTTTTCAGCTGCAGGGAAAGGCGGCTCAATGAGTTTCAATGAAGGCGGACAGCTCAGGTGTTTCATACAGTCATCGTTTTCCTCCACCAAAGTAAAAGTCCTGATGTTCGTTTGACTAAACTCCCACGTGACGTTTGTGACATTTATTAAAGAAGATGTTTCCTCTGGTAAAGGAGGTTTACCACCTCTTACATCTTTCAGTAGGAAAGATCCCAGAGGGTGGTCTAGAGACACAGAAACAGTGTGTTATGTTCGTAAGTCCTCCAAGACGTCCTGAGACTGTCCTCCAAGGCTGGGATTATGATCCAATTGGTTAAATTGACAAAAATCTTATCTATAAAAACTCCTTAAAGGAAAAAATTATATTTGCAGTCCATCCAGTGTGAGGATTATCTTTAAAAGACTTGTCGGTGCCAACCTTTGGGGAACTGTAAAGGACGTTCTTCGTCATTCCCTGATGTTTTATAATCCAAGCCAGTAGATTAAGACAATAACTGTCAGATGAATCAGTTGTAGAACTGCTGACCGTACTGGAGAAGACAGTTTAGATCATTTATTAAAGGACTAACACAGAGTGTTGACGTTTTAAACCCTTAAATCAGCATGCCTTTAACTTTGGGAGTAAAATAACCCCCTTACTGAAAAAAGCCAAATGAAAACCACATCAGGCTAAAGAATGAAGAGAAAATTACGCGTAATTCAGTCTCGTTATCAGGACAAGGAACGAGACAAGATCGACACAGGCTCCATAATCACCACAATCTGAGCATCAGCGTCAGCATCAGTCAGAGCAGTAAAACCGACTCTCATTGGCGGCTCAACGACTTAAAGCGTAGAGACACGAGTCGACTGAAGCCAGAGGTTTGGTTGGAAACAGACAGAACCTGACAGACAATCAGTCCTTCTGCTCCTGGACCCGACGCGGTGAGTGAACCGACTCTCATTAGCACAGCAGAGACTAATGAGTCCACTCAGTATTCATTGACGAGGCGTTTGACTGTGACGTGACATATGGAGAGCCAGGGCTGAATACTCGACCGCCGGAGCATCACGCTCACAGATAACAAGTTTCTATTGTTGCTCGGGCTGAACAAAGAGATCAGAGGCGATCGCTGGTCCAACACATGTCACGCTGATCACTGGAGTGTTTCCTTCATTGATCGCTGAAGTCTCCACAGGGAATCCATGTGTGTTTCATGGTTAAAACCAAATCCTCCGTTTTAGATCGATTTTCTTCTCTTTGGACGTTGGAACAACTCAAACCACCGCAGCGCAGCAGAGAGGTCATTGATCACAGACCGTGTTCAGTCACAATCATTGCAGATATTCTTCATCATCAGTGTTTCGTTAGCGTTGTGTGTCTTTTACTGGAGCTGTTGGTCTATCAGTTCAAGATGTCTGTGACTCAGACAGTTCAGCTTGTGACCAAGCAAGTTGATTTGAAAGCCTTAAGGTACGATCAGGTCAGTTTTGGCAGGTGATATTTGCCTTTTGGATAGCCAATCTGGTATATATAACGTAGGTATATATAACGAGAGCTAAGTGTTAGCTAGGTGTTACGTAGCCACCTCAGCTTTAGACAGGACCATTTCAGTGAGTCACAAGGAAGATGTTCTGGGATTAACATGAACATAATCAGGTCTATTTAATCCAAATCATTGTGTTATCTCACAGTGAACCAAATTGTTTGGTTGGTTAAACTAAAGTCAGACCAGACCGTCACTAAAAATAAAAGAAAGAAAACTAAACACAATAACTGGTCAACTAGGTCTTAAAATAGGACAATTGGATTTCACATCGGCGTTGAACTCAAGCTAAGAGGAGAAAGTCGAGAGCTTGACCCATTTATCTCAGTACCATCTCGCCTAACCTCCAAAAAAAGCCTTTTTGCTACAGCAGCATAATAAGAACCTGAGACCGGTAAATGTTTAAAACACCAATTTGCTCCATTTTATTTCCTTGTTTTATGTATTTTCAGACACATATTTCTGCCTGGACCAAAGTGTTGGATGGACATAATGAAATATATTAAACTTTAAAAAGGCACACTGCCTCACATCCACTTACAGTTCACCAGAGCAAGACTGAGATCTCTGTAGAAGGTTTTAAATGTCAACTGCAACACTGATAATAGTTAATAGTTGACTGTGGAAGAGTCAGCACATGAGCATTCAGCAACACAGTGTTTCTAAGCATAGGTTTAGTCTGGAATCTGGAGAATATTTCAAGTCTCTGCATGTTGATAATTATGGAAATAAATGAAGCCGAGGGTACAAAGTAACACTCAGCAGGGACAGAGTTTGTATCCAGTATCAGATAATGGGCTTAAACATGTAAAACCTGCAGAATAATCCTTCAACATAACAAAGGCACCGGTCTGTTTAGTGTTGGCGCTCTCCACCTCTCTGATGTGACGACATTAGAATCAAACCTGAAGGCTCACAGAGGAACGTCAGCGTCTGGCCTCAGGTTTTCCCTGGATATTTATTTATCCTGGAGTTAAACGCTGTCAAAACACTCGAGTGTGTTACAACAATAACATGACTGTGGGCCTGCCGGACCGCACCGCTTCCAGCCCGAAAGCAAACACAACTCCAGTGCGGTTTTCTGGACACAAGACAAGCAGTGTTGGACCTGTTCGGGGCGTCTCCCCCACACCGCCACGCCGCCGCATCGTCACCCGAGCCGCTCGCCTTACAACAAAAACAACCAGGTCAAGCAGCGTCACGGAGCAGAGGAGGAAACTCTGGTCAGCACGACAGGGACATAAACACCGCTGCAGGATTTGTTTACCATCCGACCTGTTTTACATTGTGAAGCACACAGGAGCAAGCCCTGGTTTCTGATTGGCCAGCAGCTGTGCCACAGGTGTAACAGCAGGTAACCACAGCAACAACCTTGATGCATCCTGTAGCAGGACCAGCCTAAAACATGGAGGAGGATTTAAAGCAGAAGTAAGCAGAATGTTTGCATTAATATAAGTCTTAAATAGTTATATCTACCGACAGCAATCACTTACATAGAGTGTTTGGTCTGAAACACGGGTCTGTCAGTCACTCTGCTCTGCTGTAAGCCGAGGAGAAAACTTTCCTTGTATCCTACAACCTTTATCCAATGAGGAGAGAGAACGGCATAAAGGGGCGGTCCTCTCTGTGTGTGCAGCCAAGGGATGCGCGTGAATGTGGTGACGTAGGGAAGAGGACCAATAGATCCATGACGAGGGCGGGGGCTGCTAACTCCATCGGCTGACAAGAAGTTAGACAAAACGACCGGATCACTTACTTCTGCTTTAAACACAGACTCTTGGTGCCTTTGTGTGATGGATGAAGTAGAACAGACCTCGAGGTGTCGTCGGGTACAGTTGTCAAAAGTAAGTGGACAGCGACTTTTGTCTCTCACACTGTAAATAGTGTATGAAAGGAATCTCAATGTGTCCACATACTTTTGGCCACTGTATGATACCACAAACAATGAAACCCACATGTGTGTTGGGGTTTCGTGAGGTCTTGAACTCACGTCCCTGGAGGTACTGCGGGGGCTCTGCAGGTCACCACTTAGCTTTTAATGAGTCTGCTCTTTACTCATACACACACACACACACACACACATGAACACACGAACACACACCCACAAAGACACCAAAGGAGTCTGTTGGGGATTATTTAATAGGGCTTCCCCTAATAGAGAGGCAGCTGCTCAGATTCTTGCTGTGAAATTCGGGGAAACATCAAGTGAGGCAACACTGTGTGGAGTGAGTGGAATCTACACAAGAAAGTAAATGAGTCTGTGGCCACACACAGACAAGAGAAAAAGAATAAAAACCTGAGCAAAATTAAAGGGATAGTTCAACATTTTGGGAAACTGGCCCATTGTCATAGTCCCTACAGTTTTAGGAGTAGGTTCGTTACCTTTAATTTTCGGTGCAAGCTATTTTCAGAGCTTCGCTACGGAGGCTAATGGGATTTCTTGGTTTCCCTCATCAAACTCATCAAATACACAATCCAACAACTCCAAAACGCTCCAGTGGACAAGTTGTGACCAGCACATTCACCACGCTATGAGATAATAACACAACGTTACCAGACAGAGTTGTTTTAGAGGGAAATTCATGCAAAACTGCTGATGCGCGTTGCCTTCAGGGACAGTTTTTCAGCAAGCAGCCTCGTAACGTTCTGTTATCATCTCATAGCGTGGTGAATGTGCAGGTCACAACTTCCACCAGAGCGCTGTGGAGTTGTTGGATTGTGTATTTGATGAGGGAAACCAAGAAATCCCATGAGCCTCCGTAGCGTAGCTCTGAGCAACTCGCGGCTCTGCTCCGCCGTTCTAAAAATAGCTTGCACCGACAATTAAAGGTAACAAACCTACTGCTATGACTATAGGGATTATGACAATGGGCCAATTTGCCAAAAAATGTTGAACTATTCCTTTAAGCAAAGCAGACTAATAGCTCCACAAAAGGAAGGTACTGATGATAACAGAGTTGTGAGGCCACCAGGGGGCCCGGAAAATAACTTTAAACATCTAAAATTTGCAGTTGTACAATAAATGCAATATTATGTTAGATTTACAGTGATGACGCACTGACAACTGTCAATACTACTGGGTGCAACCAGGAAATCAAATGCTGCCCAGGGCCCCATTTAGGCTTGAGTCAGCTCTGGTTCTGAGCAAGTGTCAAACTAAAGCTAAAGCCTCTCCAACAAAACAAACCAGAACCTGCCTCAGCTTTTGCCACAACACAGACAGCCCGACGTCGTCCACAGCCCTGAGCAGGAAACGCTGCTTTTACAACCTATGTTCATGCAAAACAGCAGCTGCATGTGGAAGCTGGAGGAGAACATGTCATCCCTCTGTTGCTGTTACATAATCAGCTCCGGTCTGTGCCAACTCGCGGCTGCTGACGGACAGAGACGAAGCAGCGAGGCTTTTGTTTTCAACAGGAATGTCTCCAAAGTGAGTGGAGATACTGTACAGCAGGCTCTGGTGTGTTGCTGCTCTGTGCTCGCATGATGGAAGCTCTATTCATCCTCTAAAAAGGGACATCATCACTCAACAGATAGCACACACTGCCACGACTCTCTGCATAAACACACACAACTTTACAAACTGTCAAACAAACAGAGTGAAAATCACAGACTCACCTGAAAGATGTATAAAAGAATAACAGAAGCCACGTCTCTTTCCAGAAGCGATGCAGAAGTTGTAGAGTATTTTCCTCTGGTGGCGTTCACTTGTTCAGTTAAATCTGTGTGTGAGTCTCATGTTTCCGTCCTGACAGCAGGAGGGCGGGGTCCGTCAGCTGGACCAGGACCAGCAGCAGCAGCAGGAGGAGGAGGATGTGTTTGACCAAACCACACCTCAGTGACACAGAGAGGCAGCGCTGCAGTCACAAAGTACAGGACAGTATAAAGTTTCATGTTGTAATTACTTAATTCTTGTACATCACTACATAATTTTTTTCTTTGCACAATTATTATTAGTCCTCAAAGACCTCAAGAAGATTTTACTCATGTTTAGTTTATAACAAAATGCACAGGCGGCAGTATAAAATCTGCTTATTGAGAATTACTCCTTTCAAATTCTTTAAACCTATATTTTCTTTTATATATAAACTGGCAAACTCAGTATTTGTTTATCATCACTGTTCTTTTTTTCAAGGTACAATTTCTACAAGTTTGTTCAAAGGGTTAATAAAATACAAAGATACAGTTGCTTCATGCAGTTATTTAAATATCCTATACTATAATAATGAATATATTTTTGTATTTAGACTGCTGGTTTATATGTACTTCCTCATAATGAAACACTGTCTTAGAAGCCATTTGAACAAGTGCATCAGTTCCCATAATCATGTACCATTCCTTTAACCAAATATACAGTTATACATTATTTCTATATTTTTTTCTTATTCTGTGCCTTTTCTGCCAAGACAAGATCCTGAAAACCTTCAGACTTCAGACTTACAGCTCACTGCTGCCCCCTGCCTGCTGCACCTGGGTATGACTACAAAAAAGGGATGAGTGTGCTCTGTGATTCAGACCAAAAACATTAAATTGAGTCAAAGCTGCAGAAAAGGCAGAATAAATCTAGCAGGTGCTAAAAAACACATAAAAACATTGAGTACAAATCCTGTCTACCTCCTCCTCCACCTGTGCTCAGGTCTCACCTGGAGACAATAAACAGTGGGTCTTGCTGTTCTTGTGGATCC
Source organism: Trachurus japonicus (assembly GCF_045865225.1). Classification (NCBI taxonomy): domain Eukaryota; kingdom Metazoa; phylum Chordata; class Actinopteri; order Carangiformes; family Carangidae; genus Trachurus; species Trachurus japonicus. The sequence continues at coordinate 5,967,978 of NC_140930.1, read as the reverse complement.
TCAGCAGTTGATGCTGTAAAGCAGAATTTTCTGGATGTGAGACGGTCTCCACACACACTGCTCTAATACATTTCATCCTGCTGCTGCTTCAGGAATTTGACAACAGGAAGTCATTTCACAGTTTTATACAAGTTAATGTTTTTATTACTTACAGCATCTTTAAAGGTGTGTGTCAAACAAAGAAAACATTTTATATCCAGAAACGCAAAGAAAAAGCAAAGACGACATTAAAATATGATACAGTGTCCATCAGTCGGGACATGATAATGTACAGTATAATACACAGTCTGCAGAAACGCTGAGACTTCATACAAAAATGTCCTGGTCAAACTCCTCTTAGTTTGACACCCCAACATTAAATTAAAAACTGGTTTACTTGCACAAGTGAATATGATCCATAAATAGTGTTTTAATATCTCAAAACTCCGTTGTTTTGCCCACGACTGGTTTGAACCCATGATTATGGTGTTTTTGTGTTCATGATCAGTTGATGTTGATGGTTTTTGTGTTGATTGAAATGTCTCGTGCTCAGCAGGAGTCTCCATAATGCTGCAGTCAAGTGTGCAGGAACTGCTGTGTGTTTCATCGGACACCCTGTGCCACCTGTCGGTACCTGCAGACGATCTAACCAGGCTTCAAGTCACGTGAGAGCCTGAGAGCAGCCGGCGCCTCCTGGTGGTCGGCTGGTGGCTACGCACTCTGCACTGCACTCGGCGGACCGCAAGACTCTGCAACAACACAACGATTCTCAAAATTACAGTTGTACAATACTATTTTAAAGGAGCACAATAATCACTGATGGATATAACAGACAGAACCAATAACTGTCTCTACCTGTGCGCAGCGTGCTCGTCTTGATCCGGCTCTCCTCCAGCGTCAGAAAGACGCCGCCTTTGGTCTCAGCTGTGGCAGAGGCCACGGCGTCTCCTCCTGACGCCACCTCACAGGTCACCACCATGATGGGACCCTTCCCCGCTTTCAGGCTGATCTGGATGTTGTCCTGTGTCGTCACACATAGACAAACAGACTTTGACTTTGCTCATTGTGTTTCATTTCAATCTTCAGATCTTTTCACGTTAGGAAGACAGAATTCTATTTAGAGCAAAAACCAAAGGTTCTTTATTTTCTTTTTTTGATCATTTCTGTGTGACTAACAGCAAAAAAAAAGCATCATCATTGTCCGTTTACCTCTTTGGGTGGAGGGATCTCCAGTTTAGTCTCCTCCGGAGCTTTGACTACGACCAACGTCTGGTTGTGGAGGTCTCTGAGTCGACTCAAGTCCTCGTGGGTCACATAGGCCGACGTAAACGCAATGTTAAAGAAAACCTGCTGCATTTTTATGTGGATTTTCCTTAAATGAACCTCGGGGTCCTCCTGGAGGAGCAGGAGGACACTGCTGAGGAACAGAACATCTGACATACTCTGTAGAAAACCAACAGCTGGATGGACAGAAACAGAATTAAAGGATATGCAGAGTTTTCCACGTCGTCCGTCATTTCGAAGAGCTGCTGGGCGCAGCTTTTGATGAGGCTGTCCAACGTGTCCTCCACCAGCTTCAGGTTGATCAGCTCTTTCTGGATCCTTTTATGGCCCGTCCACAGAAAGCTGGAGATCGGACTGCTCCCTCTGCAGTCAGGGGGTCAGAGAGTGATTTTACTACAGTGTGTGCTACAGTGTCAAAATATGTTGGTAAAATAAAAAGGTAACTTGAGTTTGTTTTCATTATACATTTAAAAATTAACCTGGTATCACACTAAACACCAATTTGAACATGAGAGATTTTATTTGATAGAAAACTGAAAAATGTTCAATGCAGGAAAACAAGGACTTGTACACCATCTAATAAAGTGACACTCAATAAATGTGGAGATTATGAATAAGAACAACCTGACACATTCTCTCTCTTCCATTACTCACATCCACTTGATCCTGTTGGCTGAATCCTTCTGGATGAGGTTGATGCCGCTCAGGACGTTGGTGATGTCATAGACTCGCCGTTTGCGGGTCCTCAGGCTCACGGCGACCTCCCTGAGGTCCACCGAGTCGTTAGGAGCTGCCATCAACAGCTTAAGGAAACTCCGGGTCAGTAGCCCCAGAGACACATCTGAACACAGACAGAACATCTGTCAAGTGCTGCCTCCAATGTCATCAGATAACTATTTGTATTAGTGTATTAAGCTGTCAAACTGCCCTGCTTGCAGTGCATGCATGAATGTCTTTTACAAGGAGTTGCTGCTTTTTACAGCATGATTTATATCATGATTTATAAGACAATGATGTCCTCAGGTTTGAGTCTAAGTGAAACCAGCACTCACCCTGTCTGGAAAATGTCTTGGTCTCGTTTGACTCAGTTGTCTCTTTCTTTTGCAACACAGAAATGCTGCAAAGTAAACGACAACAAACTTAAATTGGTGAGTGAAATATGACAACGTGGGTCAGATTTAGGCTGGAAACTTTGAGCAGATGTATTTCATACCTGGGTTTCTCAGGCTGCGATGGATTCTTCAAATTTCTAACTGGACCCTGGAGATCACAGACAAAGAACACATCAATTAAAAATTATGGTTTACATTTATTTTAGACCGGTGAACATAACATGCTTTATTCTAAAAACAAGACATGCACAATAAACTATGAATCACATATGAAAACAATGGTAGAAAAGCAGTCTCCAGACCTGCTGTGGTGGGACTGGGGCAGGTGGTTTTGGTGCAGGAGGAGGTTCATTAGCGCAGCCTCTGGTTTCCAACTGCTCCTCCTCGTCTTCCTCTTCCTCCTCCTCAGAGGACTCAGCACCCCATGGGCTGGCCAGGCTCAGCGGCCCGTCCAGGCAAGGGGGCATGATGGGAATGGCATCACTGCTTACCCCACTGGAAGAGATGTCTTCTGGCAGGAAGTGGTCCTCGCAGATCAAGTGCTGCTCTGTCGAGTCCTGCTTGTCTGTCTCCCTCAGCGCTGCCAGCCATACCTGAATCAAAAGAGGATTGTTACTGGAGGCCAGCTGGACACTCTCCACATTTGAAACACAACATGTTTTTCTGTAGTCTATTTTGGTAAAATGAAGATACAATCTGCCCAATTGTGTTGCCAGTTGGCCATGGAAGTTTAAAATGTAGGCTACCCATCATCTCAGTGGAGATCAAATACAAATCAATCTCCCGGTGACACTTCACAGGCACATTAGCCTACTGTTATGGACAATTTATGATGTACACAAAGCTTCTGCTGTTGAACCTGCTTGGCTACAATACACACATCATTTAAAACCATTCATTGTTATGAAACTGGAATTAGTTTGACATTAAATAAGTATTTAAGGGAGCCCTCAAATCTGATGCTGACCAGGTTTTCCTAACTATGCTTTCTGCTCTGACAGTTGGGCCTGCTTTTGGACTGGTTCTAGCATTATGTCCATTCAATCTTACGGGAGAAAAAAGGTTTACGACAGAAAGGGTGCTACAAACTCCAGCATGGCAGCTAGGTGTTTCAGAATCTACCCACCTCTGCGGAATCACTTTCCTGAACCTTATGGCTTTATCACAGTTTGATATTGCTCTCCTCCTCCTCCGACGCACTTTTCTGAGCCTTAGCTTTAAAAAAAAATCTCGTTGCTTAGTTAGTACTACTGTTATGATGCCATACAACGTCGCTTTACAGCTCAGCTCTTACTTGTTTTCAGTGGACTCCGTGTTGAGCGTAAAAGTGGCTAGCTTCATCTTGTGTAGAAAAACTTTTAAGCTAGCCGACCTCGTGACGTCACATTCGATTCAACCACAACACGTTTGTTTTGAAGCGGGATTTGGCGCGTGCCCGCTGGGTTCTTTGAAGAAGCAGCCGTTGAGAAGGTAAGCTATCTTATTAAATGCACATTAGCTAAATTAACCACTGTTTCTTAAACCCTGTCTCCCATAAAAACCCGAAAATACTCATTGATACCACTTTATCAAAAGTAGAAATGTCACTGTGCATCGTTTGTCAAAGAAGTGCGTTGTCGAACGAGGCGACGAAGACAAAAACAAACTTCGGTAAAAGCGACATGTGCTCTTATCGTTTAACTTTAAGATTAAAAGAGACTAGAGAAACAAGTGGTTAGGTGAATTAGTTCGGTGCTTACTGCTTATAAGCATCGTGCACGCCCCCTTGACATTTCTATGAGTGCCATATGTCTCTAGTCTAGGTAGGCCTACGCCATAACGGGTCAAGTGCTTCGGTTCCGTTTAGTTTCTGCAGTCCGTAACCTAACGTTACCTTAACTCGCGCCGGGTCTTTGGGGAAGTTGAAGAACCTCTTCGGTGGTCGGTTGAAGATCCCCCTGTTAACATTCACCATGCGGTTCGGACACCCCGAGACTACACATTTCACCATCCTGACCGCTTCTCCTTCGACTCAGACCAGAGAGAACCTGGGATAACGACACATCTGGAATCCGTTCATCATCAGTCACAGCCACAGCCACAGCCACAGTTAGTCCACTATCCGCAGGTTTGTGTCGTCTTTCATGTGAGTTTTCACACCGGAAATACAATACCGTGACCTGGATGTACAACCGAGGGAGCTGATTGAATTTTTTTTTAAAAAGAAGTCAGTGTGCGCCATCTACAGTTTACACAAGATTTGCAACATGTTCCGTTCTCAACATTATTGTAGGTAGGGACTTCATTTTTTTTTTTTTATCCTGGAAGATATGCAAAACCAAAAATTAAAAGTTAATAAATCTCCGCGAGGTGTGGTGTTGCTCTGCTCACAGATGTTTGACATTTTTCTTAACTTTTGTTTAACACTGTAGCTTAACTATTTTTTTAAAACTCTAATTACACTGAACTTTTGATTTGACAATACCTATCTGATCGTGTAATGTAAAAAAATAAATAAATCTTGATTTACATTATTCATTTAAAAAAAATATTTATTGAAACATTGAACATTAAACATTGTTAACTGATACCTGGAACAGGCCTAAGACAGGCCTAAGACCAGCAGAACTGAAATCAGCCCCAACTGTAAGCACTTTTAAATCCAGGTTAAAAACATTTCTCTTTTCACGTGCTTATAGCTGAGAACTTAAAACTTTATCTATTTTCTTTTATTTTACTTTTATTTGCTCTTGCTTATAACTCTGTTTTTAGTGTTTTGTTTGTTTTTATTCTGTCTTATGCTTCTTTTTTTAATGTTTTGTCTTTATGTAAAGCACATTGAGTTGCCTTGGTATGAAATGCACTATATAAATAAAGATGCCTTGCCTAAGACATTGTTAAAGCTTGCTGAATTTATTAGGTAGGACAGTGAAGACAGACAGGAAAGCTCAGAGAGGGAATGACATGCGGTTAGATCGTCTCGAAGGCAATCATTGCTTCAGGCATGCCTACACTCTACAACCACTTAGGCACATTTAAATTTGATGATTTTAAGTTGACAGTTGCTAACTTTTGTAGAAAAACAATTAATCTGTAATGGCCATTTTCCTACATGAGGTCCTAACCTTAATTACTAGGGTTACCAAACAGTTATGATAGGATTTGCAAGTTAGGGAGTTTCAGTAATACAAGCACTGAGCCCTTGTTTGATTTCAGTAGATTTCCATTCTAATTCATATACTAGTTCTATCTTTTTACTCTTGCAGGATCTGGACTCTGTGTAGAGGTCTGTATCCAGCGGTTGGTTCAGGTTTTTATTTCTCCCCTCATCTGACATCTGATCAAAATAAGTCATCCCATTATTGCTACAGTGACAGCATCATGTTTACCTGCATATATGATAAGTTGTAGACTTAAGTCTTTTGTTCCATCATCCTCTCTGTCCTACTCATATCTGTTCATTCTGATTATTTAATTTTGAGGTTATTAGATACTACAGAATTTAATAAAAATCCCTCTGCTTTGCACGCACAGAAAACAGAAGAGGACGATGATGGCTGCTTAGTTTGACCTGATCCAGCACCCGGAGGCTGTTTATCAGTCAGGGGATGTTGAAGTCTTTGGTGTTCTGTTGGTATCTGATCATTCACCCTGATATGATTAATCATCTTCTCCACAGATACTGAGTGGAGTGAAGGTTCATGCTGTGAGCTTGTTTCAAACATCATCTTGTCTTTCTTAATGTTTTTTTCTTAGATCTTTTCAAAGACCAAAAGCTGCATGTGTTTCACAGTTTCTTTTGCAACAGCTAGCCAGCTACCCTAACTGTCAGCCAGAGTGCTTACTGCTTTCCAGCACACCAACTTCATCTTTGGCTACATAATTGCATCCTGCGATCCTCGTCTATGTAAATGACACACCTAGCCCTGAGCTAGGCGGAAAAAATATGATTTAAAAATATCGCCCACCCTTGTTACTTAACTAAAAAAACATCTCCACCTCATACCATTAAGTGTCATTGGTGATCGTTAGAGACATTGACCAGTGCTGGAGCTACCAGATACCAGCTAAGTTAAATGTTGTCCTGAAAACAGTGGATTTGCCACTGAAGTGGAAACAACTTTGTTTATTGATTAGGAATATATTCCTCAGTGTGATCTGTATCATGGACAATATGTTTTCAGAGTCTGAATCACTAATCAGCACATTTGACCTAAAGCTATGCAGTGTGATATGCAGCACCTTGTTATGACCACTAGTTAGGTTTGGATATCGGGCAACATCTAGTAGCCATAGTAATTATGACAGGATGGACAGGTCAATAAAACACCAGAATATGACACAGAAGAGTGTTTGATTCCAGGGTGAAACCTGCCACTTTTGTTGTTTGTTTAATCTAAAAACAAATTTAAACATGTTGTTACTATTGTCTTTTCCTAAACCCGACCAAACTATGACTGTGACCACAGTGATGATGATAATCAGTTCACTGTAGCTACAGTTGTGTGTTTTTTATGGGGACCATGACAACCCAACCTGGATTATTAAACTCTGAATTTACAAAGTGAACATCAAAACATTTTGATTTCAATAAGCAATCAATTTCTACCAGTAGAACATTTCCTTTACGAAAAATAATAAATGTTAAAATGTTGATTAGTGATTTTATGAATGTCTGTAGAGGTTCTCAGTCATCCAGGTCATCATAGTCTTTACAACAACTGGACTTGGTTGCTTAAATACATTTCACCTTTCATCTAAAAGGCTTCCTCAGTACTAAAAAAAAAATGGTTGGGGAGTCCCAGGTTTTAACCTTATTGGGGGGACACATGGGTCCCCCAGTGTCTCCCATTGTAGCCAACCTTTACATGGAGGCTCTGATGTCCTTCAGAGGAACACACCCAACCATTAGGTGGATGACACAAAATCAAAACCAAGTAGAGGCCTTAACTGAACACATCACCTCAGTAGACTGCAACATGAAGTCCACCTGGGAGGACACCAAGGAAAACAGATTACCATTCCTAGACTGTGCTGTACTCACTGAGGATGACAGAAGCCTCACCAGACAGGGAAACCCATGCAAACTGACCAATTCCTACGGTTTGACTCCCACCATCCACTGGGACACAAACTGGGAATCATCAGGACCCTACACCAACAGGCAGAGAGTGTCCCCTCCAAATCAAAAGGAAGGGAGAAGGAATAAACACACATCAGTAAATCAGTGACAACATGTGGCCATCCAAACTGGGCCTTCATCAAGTTGACCAGGAACAGAAAAAAACCTCAGTGTAGATGTTCCCACATCTGAATGAGAACGGTCACTCCTTTTAAGTTTCCAATGTTCATGTCTTGGACAGGGAGGATAGATGGTTGCAGACAGGTGTGAAAGAAGCCATCTGTCCACCCTGTCATTAAAAACACTCACATGATGATAGGATGCGTCAGCTTTATGAACCACCTCCAGAGTGTTTCCCCCCACTAAAGCCTGATTTATGATTCCGCCGTCGTTGTGCATTCGATGTTCTGCATTGAGGGAACGCGTTGCTCTGCAATACACCACCAAGCTGCTAGGGGTGTGTGGCTGTGTCTTTGTGTGGTTTCGGGGGGCTCATATCGGATTCCTTTGTTTTCGTCAGGGAACATGTTGCTTCCGGTCACAGTAAACAATGGCAACTGAAAAACAAACGCTTTTATTGCAAATGTTGAAGCGCAGGCGACGAAGGAGACGTTTGTGGAGGTGGTCTGTCCAACCAGTCGAGGCTGAACGGGTGAATTTACCACACTGACGTTCTGAGTGTACCAATCACAGTCCTTGTGGTTCGTGTTGCGACGCGACGCGTAGTCAGGATTTTTTGGAGGTGCACGTCAGGCTACGGCATTGGGTCCGCGTAGGGGTTCACGTCAACGCCGTAGCTACGCCGTCGCCGCGACGCAGAAGCATAAACCAGGCTTAAGGTTAAATACATGGGACTCCTCAACAATTTTTTTTTTAGAACTGAAGAAGCATTTTGGATGAAAGGTGAAACATCTTTAAGCAACCAAGAAAGAAATCCAGTTGCCTTCAATTCAGCATTAAGCACTTCAAGACCAGACAGAATGTTAAGTGTGTGAGTCTGAGATAGATATCCTTCACAGTACAGTGTGTGTGATGGTTAACAGAGTCAACTTTGACGTCAGCAGCTGATCTGGAGTCAGCAGAGTTTCTGTCCTCAGGAGAGACAGTGAGACCTACAGAGGAAACACAGACACTGAGGAACCAGCACAAATCCTGAACCCAGGATACAGAGGTTCAGTGAATGTGGTGTTGAAGGTGTGGAGGTGGATCAGTTTGTCAGAGGAGACACTGTAGAAGGACAGAGTGCCAGTAGGACAGTCCACATACACTGCTGCTCTGTTAGAGACACAGGGGGCGGAGATGGATGTTGGTCTGTTGCTGTGACAGGCAGAGTAACCAGCATGTTGAAAACAGATCAGACTCCAGGACTGATCATTTCTTCCAAACAAGCAGTCCTCACTTTTTCCTTTCCTTCCAATTCCTCTGTAACTCACTGATATATAAACCAGTCCTTTCCACTCGACCTCCCAGTAACAGCGACCAGTCAGACCATTTCTACACAGAAGCTGAGACCAGTTATCACATCTGTCTGGATGATCAGGATATGACTGATCCTGTGTCACCCATGTCACCTTCCTGTTGTTGTCAGACAGTTGGAGCTGTTTGTTCACTGTGTTCATGTCCGGTTCCAGTTCATAGGCGTCTGATGGAGAGAACAAGACACAACACAGCTGCAGTTTATCATCTGTTCAATTATCAACAACTTCACTGACAATTAATTAAAGTGAATAATTCAAACTTACACTTTTATACTGTGAATAATGTTTCACAATATTTAAATTAAAATCCAACAGTTATACCAACAGTTACTGAACATGAGAGTCAAGACTTCAACAATGTTCTGCTTTTCTTCTGGTGTGGACCTGAGGACGAGGCTGATGGAGATCCACGCCAATAAACACATGGAGTGAATAAAGTGTCAGTGATGAATGAAGTTCACAACTTTGTAGGGCTTTCCCGATTAATCGACTTAATCGATTATGTAGATGGCGTACAACGTACAACATACCGTCAATTACGCAATTTATGCAAACACGCACAGGAGAGATTAATGTTCACAGTTAAGTGACAGGTGAACCGGCTTGAGAGCGCAGCGCCGCCTTTTTTAAATTTGTGCGGCACCGTCCTTACAGGTGATGAACATGCAGATATCCGTTATCAGGGCTGCGCTGCATAACGGGCACATACTGTCAGTCCTCCAGTGTAACTTTTTGATGAGAAATATGACTGAAGGCACGAGTGGAAGTCTGCACGTGTCGACAGGCCCTCATGAGTTGACTAGGGATGGGAACGACACGGGATTTGGAAAATCGGTTGTGGGAGGGAGCCCGGACAGCTGATCTCTTGTCTCTGTCGCCTGTCAGCATGCGCGAACGCTCCCATCACATATGAAGTAGAATGAGGGTCAAGTAGCTATCCCATTTAGAAAAAGTGGATTTGTTTTATTTAAAATATTCTATTTCATGTGGCACTTTCTGCTGTTTATTTGAATAGGAAATATTGAAAGACAAAATGCAATTTACACATGGAAATCCCACAAGCCCCGCCCCCTCGACATGTCGACACTCTATTTTTTTTGTCGAGGGGAGAATGTGTCGAATGTTGGTCGTTTTGTCGACAAAAAGTCCCATCCCTAGAGTTGACCAACCAATAGTTGGTTAATCGGTCAAAGTTATTGGGCATCATTTACCAATATCTTCTTAAAGGGATAGTTCACCCAAAATTCAAATTTCACTCATTATCTGAGTGCAATAATGAGTGTGCTGCTGTATGTATAGAGGTATGTGCAATAATGAGTGTGTTGCTGTATGCAAAGAGGAAAGAGTAATGTGCAATAATGAGTGTGCTGCTGAATGTAAAGAGGAATGTGCAATAATGTTGCTGTAGCAAAGGGTCAGATGGGCATCATGTTATTATTATTACTATTGTCTTTTTATTTTATATGTATAGGTGATTTCAGGACATTGTGGGGGGGCATGCAAGGAGCTGGGGGATATGATGATGTGTTTGTTTATGGTCTTAGATGTATTGTTTTGTGTATAGTTCATGGCGCCTGGAGTCTCTGGTCTGTCCAGGATGAATTTCTCCCAAGGGAGACAATAAAGACAAACTAACTAACTAACTAAATCTACTCACCCTCATGTCGACTAAGGGCTGGGAGAAGTTTCAGAGTCCTCCGTGCCTTCTCTGAGTTACAGCGGGGCTCCGCACAGCACTGCATGTCCATATGACGGTTGCGAACGGAGCTCACAATTCTTCGTCCAAAAAGACACAGCAAAAAACATCCAAATACCTCCATAGTGCTCGTCTGTAATGCAACTACAAACAAGCTTAAAACATATACAGTACTTATTTAATTTTTTTCGGAACAATTTCTCATGTTGGGGCTTCAATACAAGAGGGACATTACAGACGAGCACTATGGAGGTGGATGTTTTTTGGTGTGTCTTTTTGGACGAAGAAAAGTGAGCTCCGTTCGCAACCGTCATATGGCAGTGCAGTGCTGCGCCGAGCCCCCCTGTAACTCAGAGAAGGCACGGAGGACTCTGAAACTTCTCCCAGCCCTTAGTCGACATGAGGGTGAGTAGACAATGAAATTTGAATTTTGGGTGAATTATCCCTTTAAGAATCTTCTTACAGTGGATTCTTTCTTAAGATGTTTTTAATAAGTGTAACATGTGCAGCTGTATTCTCATGGATCAAACTTAAAACATACTCACACTTTATTAGACCAGGTCTCAGTGTTTGAAGTCCACAATGGTCCACCCTGGAGGAGAAAACAAAGTCGAAATCAACTTCATCTAACTTCACTCATCCACCATGGAACATGAAACAGTTCCTCAGTTAGCCAGAGACACAGTGTGAGAGCTGCTGTTGTCTGTCCATCTGTCCATACCTGAGAGTGTCCAGTCTCCAGTGTGGATCCTCCAGTCCAGCAAACAGCAGATTCACACCTGAGTCTCCTGGGTGATTGTAGCTCAGGTCCAGCTCTCTCAGATGGGAGGGGTTGGAGCTCAGAGCTGAGGCCAGAGAAGAACAGCCTTCTTCTGTGACCAGACAACCTGACAGACTGAACACACACACACACTGGATCTCATTCATGAAACATGAACAGAACAAACTTTGTGTAAACTGTTACGTGCATTTGGCATTCGTCAATATTTTAGTTACTTATTTTAGTTTTAGTTTCGTGGCTCCTTACAAAATCTACACTTGGAAATTACAATTTTAATTTTAAAATGGCCATACAACATGTTGCTTACAGGGGTCAACCAAATCTTGTCAATCCTATCAATGGCTCAACTTGCATTTGGAGAGAGAAAAAATTTAGGGATCCCACAGGATGTCCCAGTGTTGGCTGAGAGTGATGAATGGTTGATTAGTCGTTTCTGACTACTGAGATTGATGGGTACAAAAAAAATTTTCTTGCAAAAGTTTCTCGAGATCTCGAGAAAGTTCATCCTTATTATTCTTTTTTTTTCACCCATCAATTTTTTCGCCGCTCCTTGTGAAAAATGTATGATTTTAACTGTAAAAAAAAACTGATTTAACAGTTTTTTCTTTGGTAGGTGATGGTATAAGCAGGATAATGCCCTTCAAGGTGTCAAAAGTATTAGAACACCACAATTTTTTCCATTCTCTTACAAAAAAAACTATGCAGTTTAATGTCTCATTCTACTCTGAATGAAATTAAATCATAGAACAAATAAACAACTTAAGTTCAAAAAGAAGTCATACAATCAATTTATGAACCAATATTCTAAACTTTTGACTCTGCAAAGTAGCCACCTTTGTCAGATCTAACAGCTAAACACACTCATGCCATTCTTTCTACTATGGAAATCAAAAGTTCTTCCCAACTCTGCTGTAGAAGTTTCCATAAAGGTTGTATGTTTCTTTGCTTTCACTCTTCTGTCCAGTTCAACCCAAACCTGCTCAATGGAGACTTCTTCTTTCCTAAGGTAGTTCTGGCATATCTTGGACTTATGTTTTGGATATTATCTTGCTGGAGGATGTGCTTATGATCAAATCTTAGTTTCCTGCAGCGTTCATGAATCCAGTACCCATGGTACTGAATCCAGTACCATGGGTTTTTTGTGCAAATCTACTCACAGATTTACTAACTTTTCATGAATGAGACACAGTGTGTGTTGCACTGGTTGATGTATCACCTGTTTCTTGTATTTTTCACAGTCATTAGATTCACAACTCCAGTCATATTATGCAGGTAGAGTGAGAAGGTTTAATCTTTGTGTTGATAGAAACTGAGTGTGAGTCTGACTGTGGTCTGTGACTATTAACCAGGTCAGGTCTCGTGTTACGTCTTCTTGGAGTTTTTCATTTAACATAATTTCATTTCATTTGTTTGTTTATTTGTAACGGGACTCTGCGTATTCATGAACATCCAAAATGTAAATACACCAGATTTAGCTCTAGGCTAACCACTACTTCTGTAACCACAATATGTTACAGAAGCAAAACTACCTTTACTGAAACTCTATTTCAATTAATGCAATTAATCAAAATAGGACACAACTCCAACAAATGACCAGAAATGAGTGACAACCTATGGTAACAACATATAGAGATCAAGATTTCAGCAGGTACAAAAAGTATTACGTGAATCAAAGCCTTGACAAAAATCACCCTACCTGAGAGTTTCCAGTTTACAGTGTGGACTCTCCAGTCCGACAGACAACAACATCACTCCTGGATCCTGCAGGTTGTTGTTACTCAGGCCCAGTTCTCTCAGACTAGAGGACTGGGAGCTGAGGACTGAGGACAGAGCTTCACAACTTATCTCTGATAAGTTACAGCAACTCAGTCTGGAGAGGAATTTCAGGAAAAATTAAATTATTCAATACGTTAAGAAAATAAGAGGCAAGTATCATACACAAAAGCTACACTCTAACCTGAGACTTCTCAGTTTACAGTAAAAACTCTCCAGTCCAGAACACAGTTTCTTCACTTCTGTCTTCAAGTCGTTGTTGCTCAGATCCAGTTCTCTCAGACTAGAGGACTGGGAGCTGAGGACTGAAGACAGAGCTTCACAACTTTTCTCTGAGAGGTTACAGCCACTCAGCCTGGGGAGTGACAAAAGAAAACAATGACGATTTGTATTTTTCTCTCATTCAGTGTTCATTAATAAAGATCTATATAGATGAATATCTGTGCTAGTGGTGCAACGGATCATCGTTGATCCGTGATCAGTTCGGGTCAACATCTTCGGTTCGGCACACACTAGATCCGCGGATTGATTTATGAAAAAAAAAAGTTGTGTGCATGTTCGATCCACACACACTTGTTAAGTGCAACGTGGTCATGGCGAGCTCAGGAATGGAGGAGCTTGAACGCCACACCCATTTAGAGAGGAACTAAGTCTGGTCGCTTTTTTTTTCTAACCCTCTGCCGGGCCACGTGCATTTGTTTACAACGAAGCCGGCAACAAATCAATAAATGGAGCGGTGGATGACACAAATTTGATAAACAAAAGATTACGGGTTACGCAGCGCGTTTGTCTTGCGGTGCCACAGAGACAAGAGCTGGGACACCGGGGCGGCGGTCAGGTACTACTACACTGATGTTGCAACGAGAGAGACGCCAGGTGGAAGGCAGAGAGCCTCCGTTCTCACTCGTGACCAGTCACAAGTCATGTAGTTAACTATCACAATTAGCCTACTCCAGAGCTTTTTAATTAAGGTAAAAATGTAGCATAGCCACAGGAAATATCCTGCTTAGTTCCTCTTTCAGTGTACTTTATATACATTATTTTCAGTTCATCAACCGTTCGGAAAAAAGCCTTTCATCACTCAGCACTTTGTGGAGCCTGCTTGTGTGGAGGAGTAGGCTACAGTAACTGAGCAAGTTGGTTAATTGCAGATGAAGGGGGTTAGGGAGAGAAGTCTAAGTAATTTGACATATTTGAGCATTTTACTTAAAAAAAAAGAAGTAACGCTATAGTTACTGGTTACAGTACTGTAGTTACTGGTAATGAATTACTTTAACCATCTAGTAACTCCATTACTAACTCTACTGTAAGTGTTTTACATACGAAAGACAAAGTTATTATTATTATTTTTTTGTTGATCCAAAAAATGATCCAGTCCATGACTCTGATCTGTGAAACGATCCGAACCGTGAGTTTTTTGATCCGTTGCACCCCTAATCTGTGCACATACAGAGCTTTGTTGGAGGCTTTGACCACTGGCAGCAGCCTCAGAAGAGCCTCCTCTGAAGCACAGTATTTCTTCAGGTCAAACACCTCCAGATCTTCTTCTGATGACAGTAAGATGAAGACCAGAGCTGACCATTGAGCAGGAGACAGTTCATCTGTGGAGAGATGTCCTGATCTCAAGGACTGTTGGATCTCCTCCACTAGAGAACGATCATTCAGTTCATTCAGACAGTGGAACAGATTGATGCTTTTCTCTGGAGACAGATTCTCAGTGATCTTCTTCTTGATGTACTGGACTGTTTCCTGATTACACTGTGAGATACTTCCTGTCTGTGAAATTAGACCTTGTAGAAGAGTCTGATTGGTCACCAGTGAAAGACCCAGGAGGAAGCGGAGGAACAAGTCCAGGTGTCCATTTGAACTCTGTAAGGCCTTGTCCACAGCGCTCTGGTAGAAGAGTGTTGGTTCAAATTGATCTCTAAACAGTTCGACCCTTCGGCAGGCTGATTGTTCTTCTGACAACAGATTGACTCCAGAGTTGATGAAGGTCTGATGAACATGAAGAGCAGCCAGAAACTCCTGAACACTCAGATGGACAAAGCAGAACACCATGTCCTGGTACAGGCCACTCTCCTCCCTAAAGATCTGTGTGAACACTCCTGAGTACACTGAGGCTGCTGTGATATCGATGCCACACTCTGTCAGGTCTGATTCATAGAAGATCAGGTTTCCTTTCTGCAGCTGCTCAAAAGCCAGTTTTCCCAGAGACTCAATCATCTTCCTGCTCTTTGGACCCCAGTGTGGATCTGTCTCAGCTCCTCCATCATACTTGATCTTCTTCAGTTTGGACTGAACCACCAGGAAGTGGATGTACATCTCAGTCAGGGTCTTGGGCAGCTCTCCTCCCTCTCTGGTCTTCAACAGCTTCTCCAGAACTGTAGCAGTGATCCAGCAGAAGACTGGGATGTGGCACATGATGTGGAGGCTTTGTGATGTCTTGATGTGGGAGATGATCCCTCTGGCCTGCTCCTCATCTTTGAACCTCTTCCTAAAGTACTCCTCCTTCTGTGGGTCAGTGAACCCTCTGACCTCTGTCACCATGTCAACACATTTAGGAGGAATCTGATTGGCTGCTGCAGGTCGTGTGGTTATCCAGAGGCGAGCAGAGGGAAGCAGTTTCCCCCTGATGAGGTTGGTCAGCAGCACGTTCACTGAGGTGGACTCTGTCACATCAGTCAGGATCTCAGTGTTGTGGAAGTCCAGAGGAAGTCGACACTCATCCAGACCGTCAAAGATGAAGACGACCTGGAACTGATCAAACCTGCAGATTCCTGCTTCTTTGGTTTCAGTGAAGAAGTGATGAACAAGTTCCACCAAGCTGAACTTTTTCTCTTTCAGCACATTCAGCTCTCTGAAAGTGAATGGAAATGTGAAGTGTATGTCCTGGTTGGCTTTGTCTTCAGCCCAGTCCAGAGTGAACTTCTGCGTTAAGACTGTTTTCCCAATGCCAGCCACTCCCTTTGTCACCACTGTTCTGATTGGTTCATCTCTTCCAGGTGAGGCTTTAAAGATGTCTTCATGTCTGATGGTTGTTT
This sequence comes from Trachurus japonicus, assembly GCF_045865225.1. Classification (NCBI taxonomy): domain Eukaryota; kingdom Metazoa; phylum Chordata; class Actinopteri; order Carangiformes; family Carangidae; genus Trachurus; species Trachurus japonicus. The sequence continues at coordinate 5,951,733 of NC_140930.1, read as the reverse complement.
CTGGTCTCCTGGATGCTGTTTCAATATATCTGACCTCATGTTCATCATTGACCTCTCCAGTCCCTCCCTCTATGATGTAGAGCTCTGTGTAGATCTGGTTCAGAAGAGCTGGGTTTCCTGCTTTAGAGATCCCCTCAAACACACTCTGGAACAACTTATTCAGGTTGGATTTGAGTTCCCGCTGACAAACTGCAGCATTATTTTCTAAAAGAACAAGCAACAAATTAGATCAATGAATAAATTAAAAACACAAGATTTAAACATTCCCTAAATGCATTTCCCTCTTTTCATGTCAGCAATTGTCTAATTTTTCCAAAAATCTTTATTGAAATCCTCTTACTGCTCTGCAGACAGTCAGCCAGCTCCTCCTGCTTCATTCTCCTCAGGAAGTTCAATGTGATCTTCAGAAATGCCTCTCTGCTGCTCTTCCTCTGCTCTTCATCCTCACCTTCCACCATCTTCTCATCCTCCCCCTGAGTCTCTAAGCATTCTGGGTAATCTGGTCTCAGGACCTTCTGGACTCTCGTCAACTCATTCCTCACAAAAGTGACAATGTTCTCCTCCAGCAGCTGGAACAGATGACAAACTGAACATTTAATTTAATCTGAAGACAACAAGTGAGTCATGTGTCAGTCTGAAGGTCTGCTGGTCTAAACAGAGCAACATGGAGACTGTTAGGACCTGAAGGAAAGTTCAACATTTATTCTGTGGTTGATGTAGTTCAACAGTAACTGTGTGATTGTACATGTACAGACCATAAATATGGAGTCCAGGTCTGGTTGATGGTGCTGTGCAGACTGATCACTGTGGACCTCAGAGATCTTCTGCTGAACTCTGGGGAGGGGGAAAAAAATCACCTAAATTGATCAAAGGTGACTGTTGAGTTCAGATCCCCAGTGATGAAATTAAGATGTCAGGAGACTGCTACCTCCTGATAGATACAAACAAACAAAGGTCAAGAGAGAAAATGTTTTGAAATTAAATCAAACTTTAAAAAAAAGACCTACACAACATGTAACTGAATAACTGTGTTGTTTTCCCAGCAACAAAAGGTGTGTTACACCTTACTGCTGTCCAGCAGAGGGCAGCGTATGTGCTGTTACAATTGTTCTTTACTGCCCCTAGTGGTGAGCAGTGAGTTGGGTTTCCTTTTCTCGAAAAACAGGCAGATGTTCAGTATTGGGTTTTCATGCTGTCAGACCTCACCTCACCACCAGAATCAGATGTCTGCTAGCCTTTCATCTTCTGTGGATTGTTTGTAGGCCTTTGTATAACCTCCATTTTTCTGTGCCATTATTTGAAACTTTATGATGTTTGACTGTATGTGTTTTTGATGGCAAATTAGTTGTTGCCATGCTTTCTAACTAACTTATATTGATTTCGCATTTGTATTTTGTTATAGTTTCACATCTTCATACATTATTAAACCTGTGGACTACACCTACGTCTCCAGAGTCGTGATGTAATGAAGAAGTTAGCGTATATTGTTAAAAAAGCTCAGGGGGTGAGATGATGCTATTTCTCTTTGAACTGACAATGTCTGTGTCAAAAAGAAATGGCAGTAAATCAGACTTCAAAACAACTCTTTTTTTAACAAGTTACGGCTGAAATACACTGGGAAAGGCCGCGACGCGAAATGTATGTCGCGCGACAGCCGCAGCAGCTCGCACCCATTCAGTCAATGGAAGCTCCTCCACCGGCCATGTGAGCGACGCGCTCTCCAGCGGCCGTCGCGCGGCGTTTCTCTTCTTTTTCGCGCCGAGTCTATTTTATTTCCTCGTCGCGTACTACGCGGCCCTCCAACAGGTAGAAAACTACAGAGAAGTGTGTATAAAACGAATATATTACGTTTAAAAGTGATTAAAATAAATGTCTCATGTACCAGAGGCAAAGCCAGTAGCAGTGCAACATTATGGGGTTTGTTTTTTTTACATTGTGGATCCATGATCGTGTAGTTAAACAGTTAATTGATACCATTTAATATAGTCTGCACTTGCAAACCCTACATAGTCAGCAAATTACCTGTGAAAAAGGTACTGTCAATCCATTTTAACAGGAGGGATGTAAAAATGTGTTGAGATGCATAAAGTGCACTCATTTACTGCAGGCTTGACAAGGTGAAGCTGACAGCTGCAACAACAAACAGTGAAGCCGCGTCGCGTCGCGTCTGTGCCAAGTGTAGCAGTTAAAAAACTCCGCTCCGCCCCGCTTACGTATCGCGTCGCGGCCGTTCCCAGTGTATTCCTGGCGTTAGTCTATTGTTAAAGTAAATGACCCCTATGTGAAAACCTACTTACAAAACAATTTTTAAACAATGAGTTATTGCTTTCTGTTAGAGACTTCTGATACAATACGATGGACAGTCACAGACAGAAAATGTTGTCTTGGTGTATATGTAGAAGATTTTCTAATAATGGGATGATGTTGTGATATTTCATCATAAACTGATGAACCTACCTGAGGAGGACCTCACTGGTCTGTGGTGGATTTGTCCTCAGTCATATTCACATCAGTAGCATGTTGAGAGGTTTTCTGTTATAAGCTTCTCATTGCTCAAGTTCAGGAGAATCTGATAATAACAAAGTTCAGGTTTCTATTCTTACCTTCCATCAGGAAGTTCTTTATCTTTAAAGTCAATAGGATGAAACATTGACCCGTCACTCTTCATGGACACACAGCTGGGTACCACAGAGTCTGCTCTCTGCTGCTGCATCCTGATACAAACAAACATGTGACAAACAGGTGAGTTTTCATACAGGCTGAGAATATTCGACTGATGAATATGAAGCAGAGTTTCTACCCAGGAGTTGATGACATTGACATGACAATTAAGTTGATCATATCCACATCAAATGAAAAAGTGGAGAATAGTGTGATGATATGAGATTTTCTCTCAGTACTCAAGTTCAGAAGAGTGTGGTAATAAACGTTTTCGGTTTTTACCTTCCATCAGCAGGTTGTTCAGCTTTAAAATCAATAGGATGAAACATTGACCCCTCACTCTTCATGGACACACAGCTGGCTTTCGGAGAGTCTGGTCTCTGCTGCTGCATCCTGATACAAACAAACAGGTGACAAATGAATTTTGAGCACATCTGACCTTCTCTTAATTGATCAGTTGAAGAATCAGTGGTTCCCTGTTGATTCATTTATTGCTTCATTAGTTCTTCTGTGCTGTTATTGATTTGACAGTGAATGTAAATAATGATGGTGCAGTGATGTGAGTGCTGAGCTCAGCACATTGAGAAGAGTCATGGACAGTTAGAGATCCTCATCTCACCTCTCAGCTTTGGTCTGGCTCTCATCTTCCCCCCACAGAGTGGTTTTAGAGGGAGGGGCTCCCTCCTCTCTGTCCTCACACTGATTCATAGCAGAGCCCCCACCTTCACACAAACACAACAACAGACTTCATCACAACAGGGCTCACATTAGTTCTGTCACAAATACAATGAGTTGGACACATCGATCTATTCCAGACATCACAAGATTCAAAACTTTGATACTCGGTCAATGGCAGAATATTAAAAAATATGGCAGTGCTTGTTTTTGACAGCACAGTGAACCCTTGTAATGCTGAAATTACTGGACATGTAATTGTTTTCTTCCTAACAAGGTGCAGTATAACAGTCACAGAACACATGCTCCAGTCATATTGAAGAGAAGAAGAAGAAGAAGAAGAAGAAGAAGAAGAAGAAGAAGAAGAAGAAGAAGAAGAAGAAGAAGAAGAAAACAGCAACAGGTCTGTCTTCATAAATCAAATGTATTGTTTGTTGTCAGAATCTGGTACCAGTCAAACTAATGTGTGATTTTTTTAATCTTTAGAAATATGAATTAAAACCATTTTTATGAAAGAACCAGTCAAAGTAAGTGACAGTCAGAAAACATTACAAGTTGAACATCACCAGTTTAGTCAGATGTTTGGGACAGACTTGAAATCGGCAACTATTTCTTTGAGGTAGCCAATGTCAGAGCATAGCATAGCATACATTTATTTTCATACACACATTTTTTCCAATATCCTGAGATACAGTATACCAGACAGAAAACAGAAGAGTTGCCGGTGCCTTTGCACATTATCAGAATTATTATAAGTATAGTAAAAGTCATCCTCTTCCTCTAACCATCAACATGCACATTGACCTCAGTCTCTGAATCTGTCCTGTTAATGAGTCCAACCATGACAAGAACATTTCTCTGTAAACATCAACACATCACCTGTTTGGACAAAAATAATGATGACATCAGAGGCCATTTAAAACAGATGTGTCGACAACAACATCACCCCAGCAGTCTCATGTCACTGAACCTCTGTGGACAATAATCAGCCACATTTACCTCAGGGCTAAAATAAGCTCTGCAGCGACCTCTGCTGTTTCAGTTACACTTTACAACCTGACGTGTTTCAACAGATTTTCCCCGTTGCGCAGGTAGCGGGTGTGGGTGATGTGTGGAGCTCTGCTTCAGCAGAGTCAGGAAAGTCTCTGACAGTTGTACTGTGTGTAGACGACACAAAGTCCGGTTTAAGTTACAGAACCGTGTATTTCAGAGTTTGTCTGAAACAGAATCACCAACTTCCTTATTGACACATCGACCGACAACAATCAAACAGAAACTGATGACAGCTGAAACCAAAATACTTAAAGTTCTTTGTTTCTCTGAACTTCCACACATCCACAACAAGCTTTAACCCAACAGAAAGTTACAGTTGTTACCGCTCAGTTTCTCTGCTGCTCCTTCTGCCTCCGTTTCTGTCTCTGCGCATCACGGAAGTGTCGGGTGAGTCTTACTGTGTGTGGGCGTGTCCAGGTGAGCAGGGTTCTGTAATGTGATACATGCAGGTGAGTCTGTCGGATGAAAGTGGAAAAAGTAGAAAAACTAAAACTGACGGTGAAAGACACGGAACGGTCACTTTCATTAAATGTGTTTGACGTGAATGTGTTTGACGTGAAGTAGATCACTTGACAGAGTCCTGTGGATCAGAGGGAACCTAGACATTTTCTCTCACACATTCACAAACTTTACAGGAAGACACTGACTCACCTGAATAAAGACGATCTTCACTGACACTGAGTGGGTGGGAAAATAGCAACGTGAACTATAATGATGATAACGCAAAGGAAGTGATGTTTATCGAGTGTAAAAAAAAAAAAAAAAAACACAGTTTGGAAAAAATAACTTTTAAAATATTTTTTTAAAATACCATTTTGTATTCATTCAAATGTGGGTTTAACTCATTTAGGCCTATATGGTTCATGGTAATGTGCACTGAGAAAGTGCAGCTTGAATACAGTTCATGTCAAGGTGAATAAAATAAAACAAATATTCTCAGAGAAGAATTACAAATTTTCAGTATGAAATTTTAATTTACAAGATATCTTATTCAATTCATAAAATTACTATTGGCCCACTATATTATAATTTAAGAGTATTTTAATTTGAGAAGGAGAGAGAGAGAGAGAGAATTTTCAGTTACAAAGACTTTTATTTATCTTTTATTCACTGTTCAAAAACATTCTTACATTTACATTAAATCCAGATTAACATCAGTGTTGGTCCAAACAGGAGAAGTTACATCCTTTCGTTCAGTTCAGTTTCCACTGTCTCAGATTTTTTATTCTCAGCAAGTAGATTTAAAAATTGTACAAGTAGTTAATGATAAAACAAAGTAAGAAACAAATAAAATCCCATTAAAGCAGAAGTAAGCGGAATGTTTGTGTTAATATAAGCCTTAAATAGTTAAATCTTCCGACAGCATAACTTACATAGAGTGTTTGGTCTGAAACACGGGTCTGTCAATCACTCTGCTCTGCTGTAAGCCGAGGAGAAAACTTTCCTTGTATCCTACAAGCTTTATCCAATGAGGAGAGAGAATGGCATAAAGGGGCGGTCCTCTCTCTGTGTGCAGCCAAGGGATGCGCGTGAATGTGGTGACGTAGGGACGAGGGCGGGGACTGCTAACTCCATCTGCTGACAAGAAGTTAGCCAAAACGATCACTTCCTTCTGCTTTAAACAGAGTCAGAGATTTTTCTTTTCAGATTTAGCATTAGACTGAAAACAATGGATTTGGCGACATCTAGTGGCTGTAGTAATTTTGACAGGATGGACAGGTCAATAAAACACTATACTATATGCTACATGACACAGAGGAGCAGTTTTCAATTCCTGTGTGAAACCTGCAGTTTTTGTTCTTTGTTAAATCTCAAAACAAATTTAAACATGTTGTTATTATTGTCCTTTCCTAAACCTGACCAAGCCATGACTGTGACTACAGTGATGATGGTGATAACAATATTGATCACAATGATGTTATCAAACAAATTAATATTTAGTGTGTGAGTCTAATACCGATCTGCTGTATAGAGTGTCTGATGGTGAATAGAGTCAACTAACCCTAACACTTCAGCAGCTAACCTGGAGTCAGCAGAGTTTCTGTCCTCAGGAGAGACAGTGAGACCTACAGACGACACAGAGACACTGACGAACCAGCACCAACACTGAACCCAGGATACAGAGGTTCAGTGAATGTGGTGTTGAAGGTGTGGAGCTGGGTCAGTCTGTCAGAGGAGACACTGTAGAAGGACAGAGTGCCAGCAGGACAGTCCACATACACTGCTACTCTGTTTGAGTCAGAGGAGGAGATGGCTGTTTCACTGTTGTTGTGACGGACAGAGTAACGACCATCAGAGCAGCTCAGACTCCAGGACTGATCATTTCCTCCAAACCAACAGTCTTTACTGTTTCCTTTCCTTCTGATTCCTCTGTAACTCACTGATATACTAACTTCTCCTCTCCACTCGACCTCCCAGTAACAGTGACCAGTCAGACCATTTCTACACAGCAGCTGAGGCGAGAGGTCAAATCTGTCTGGATGATCAGGATAAAACTGATCCTCTCTCACACATGTCACCTTCCTGCTGTTGTCAGACAGTCGGAGGTGTTTGTACGCTGTGTTCATGTCCAGTTCCAGTTCACAGGCGTCTGATGGAGAGAACAAGACACAACACAGCTGCAGTTTATCATCTGTTCATTTATCAACAACTTCACTGACA
>NC_140930.1:5868277-5944583 GCF_045865225.1 Trachurus japonicus | reverse complement strand
AGTGGGGCAGATAAGCTCATATATGGAAAGAATTGTGCGTTTTAATGACTAAAGCATGAAACTTTCAGTATTTCATCTACACACCCCAAGGTTTAATTTCAGACGTGGAACCACTTTGGTGGCTGACCTTTAGGGGTCTTTAGGGGTCTTTGACCTCATCATTGCAATTTTTCACTTTTTGTCGCCTTATTCTCCATTGCAATAATATATTAGTGATCCTTAACAAGGAATTTCTTCACCATTGTGTTCAAGAAGGTGTGTAATATCATGTATCAAAATATTGAAATTCAACTCCTGTGGGAAACCCCCTAAAAAACTGCTCAAAGCTGGGGTACCTGTAACCAGATTTTCGAAAATTCCGAACTGTTTAATTTGGCCTTAAGTAACCTGTGAGGGGTCAAACTAGGGGTTTTTCATGATCCCGAGTTGATTGCAAGCATTATTTTTCACCCCCAAAACACTCCTTGGTGGAAAAAAAAACAGCCACACCCACTTTTCCTTTCATCGGGACACACCCCCACCAATAGAATGTAGGCCTATTACATAGAAGCATTTCCTTTGCATGGCAGAGGTTGTCGTGAATGTCACATATTACTACTAAATACTCAATTTAACTTAACTTATATTCTATAGCCTCGTATATGGAAGGAATTGTGCATTTCATGGCTAAAGCATGAAACTTTCTATACCATGAAGTTTGTTTTCAGACATGGAACCACACTTCTGAATTGACTTTGACCTTGTGAGAATCTGTACACATTTTGGGTTGTTAAAAACCTTTTTGAGGCAGTATATCAAAAAGAAGAGTTGTGGTATCAACTATAACATTGCTTTACTAAGTGAAATCAGATGGCAATTGGGTTTCATGTCATACAAGCATACTTCACACAAATACAAAGACAAAAAAACGGAATCAACAATCTGTATTAGATTTCTGTTAACCTATTAACCTATTAGGGTATTACATACACTACAGTGACATTAGTCAGGCCTAACAGTCTCCTGAGCATGAGCAAAGGGCAGTGCACTTGAGGGCAGCCTTTTTGCACTTGCAGCGCGTCTTACACTCTTTCTTGCAACCACAATGGATTAGTTCATAGCAGCTCTGTGAGGCTTCTGGAAGCGTGGTCCACAGTGGCTGCCATCCCATTTCTTCCTTCACCCAACCCCAATCAGAAGGGCTTGGCAGCTGAGGGTCAGGTTCTAAGGCTTTGCACCAAACATTGGCCTGATAGGTTGCCCGCTTTATGTGTTGTTCTAGTGCAGCTTTTGTTGGTGGCATGTTCTCCAGAGCTCTGGATTTCTGAGTGAAGAGCTGTTTTCTGGCTTCATTCACCTCTGTGGTTTCGCTTGTCCTGTCATACATCAGTATGACAAAGCGCTCCAACCGTGACTTTGACAGCTCACTGACATCACCCTTCATCTTGAGGAGCTCGTCGAAAGCATCAGTCACTTCAGGGTAAGCCTTCCAAGTCTCCCATGCTGTCTTCTTTCCTCTTCCAGCAAATGCCGACACTGTGTCACATCCTGTTAGTGCATGGAACAATGGGAGAGCAGCACAGGTACTTGGATCCAGTTTATTGGCCACTTCATGAACACCAATGTACCTGAGGTTGGCTCCACTACCAAGAGCAATCCACATTTCCTCTGGTTTGATCCTACTGAACATAGCCACGGCCAGGACAACAACATCTGTGTCAACAGTACGAATGGTCACCTTCTTGCAACCCTTCTTAACAGCATCTGACACATGCAGAAGCAAGCGTGTGTCTGCTTCCTCGTGGGAACATGGGGTGAGATTTTTCATGTCACACTGGGCAGGAGAGCAGAGCACCATTTTGCCATGAGTTGAATAAACTTCTTTGCTCTCATCTATTGGGATGCAAATGACTTGCTAAGAGAGGAATTCAAACAATTCTGTCTTGTTTTCATCAACACGCAGAAAGTCTTTCCAGTGCTTTGGCAGTGCAGTAGCAGGCATCACCCGTCTCCTGATTCCCTTCCCTCTCTTCTGTCGGGTTGTTCCTTTCAGACTGTCTGGGATATAGATGTCCCAGATAATATCAAGGCGGCTAGTATTCTCAAGATAGGATTTTGCATATGGCACAAAGACAGTATCTGCATATTCCTGGAAGGTCTTCGCAGTGCGAGGATTCAGCATCTGGACCACAGCTGCACCATCAAGGAACACAGCATCAACCACAGGAGCAGATTGTGAGACAATGTTTTCAGTCATTATGCAGTGCAAGAGATCTGCTTTTGTACCAAGCCGCATCTTCCCTCCTTGAGATAAAGATGGTGGTGCTTCCTGGTTTTCATGGCTAAAGAACTGATCCAAATTTCCATCACGTGTTTGGCAAGACACATACAGCCGTGAGAAGAGATTGCAATCACGCTTCAGTGCTTCAAGTTGTATCTTCTGCTTTGACTTGGTTTTCACTGGTGGACAGCTGAAGAGAGACAATTTGTTCTTGGGTAGGGTATCTGTGACTGGCTTTGTTCGCTTCTCCAGGCGTTCTTCCACAAAGGTTTTGTACTGTTGTGCACCAAGGGACTCAACTTTCCTTACTGTGTCTGCAACTGATGAACTCATGATGTCTTTGGAGTCAAGCACCAGAAGATCCTGATTCCTTTCAAGAAATGGGTTCCCCATCTCTTCGATCACTGCTGTGAGGGCCCTAACATGCTTCAAGAAGGCTTCTTGCACTGCTGCCTGCTGCTCGTGGTGACGATTTTCACTGTTTGGGGAACTTCTATTCTCAAAATCTGTAGTCATTCTGGCAATTTCGGGACCTGCCACCATCCAGCGATGCAGTGCCCCAGGATTCTCCGTCAGGCCAACTGCTCCGCCAGATCCTTTGATGAGTGCATTGTTCTGTTCATGGCACTGGTCAATTGCAATGGCTGAAAATTTGTGACCTGTTTTATGCACAACAAACTTTCCGGCACGAAACTCCTCAAAGACTCCTGGATGTTTATCAGAGAGGACCGTCATGTCACGAACATGTACCGAGAGCCACCTGGAGTAGTGAGTGTGGTCCAGAGCAAACATCCAGGGTAGTAGCTGTGTGAGGGTTTCCACATACAGCTGAAAGTTGCCCTCCCGCAGTGAGCTGATGTACATGAGCATGAGGACCTCGAGTGATAAGGTTTTCAACCAGTAGTCGAAATGTACACTTTCACTGACTCGTTGTCGGCACCATTCGTCAAATGTTGGAGGGACTGATTCAGGTGTGCAGTGCTGATTGTAGGCCAGATGAAGTAGATTGTACAGGCTAGCAGCAGTAACTTGGTGGGCATGGCGGGTCTTGGTAATGTGCCTGGCACGGATAAAAGACTCTGCAGTGCCAGGGGTCGCAATCTCAGCCTGCACCAGAGCATTTGTCCATCCACTATCTTCAAGCCAGTCCCCTAGGAGCTACAAGCACACATAGATGAGATGAGTTCATGTTACAATCATTTGTTACCAATAAGATAGTAAATGTAATGCCAGTTTACATCTGACAATGACAGCTTATCTTAACAGTAAACTGAAAAAAAAGAGGCCTACCTTCAAGACAGCCATTTCAATGTGAAGCCCACCAAACATGATCACAAAGTGGTCCTCTCCATGACTGTCTGGCCAGGTCCACTGGATCTCCTTGGCTAAGGCATACAGAGGCTGATCTGCAGCCAGCACAGGCACCTGACCAGGGTTCAGGTGATGAACTGCTGCTCTGACGAGGTCCATTGAATGTCTTATCATGGCAGCAGAATGTGCGTTGTCCAAAAATAAAGGCAACAGTGCAATGATGGCTGCAGGGGGGATTCGTTTCTGCTGGATATCTGCATGGTAGGCAGACCATGACACCCAGATCGCCTGGTTTGTTTCCGGGTCATCCAAGGCTGCCTTCACTGTTCTCAACCACCTGTCTTCTTCCACTCTTGCTTTTGCTGTCATGTGGAAATCCAAGGGTCTCACAGGGCATTTTACTAGAGGGGCAACGAATTCCTTTGTCATTTGGGAAACTGGTGGCACATTGGTGTATGCTTGTGGCAGAGGCATGATTGATCTAGTGGATGGGGTAGACTGATTAATGGCAAGCACACCACGGTCAGAGCCTGCACATTGATGTGTAGGGTGCTGTATCAGGGAGATCCCAGTGCCATGAAAGGAGTCCTTTGATGTTCCAGAGCTTGGATTGTGGTCAATATTGTCCACTGCAGCTGTTGTGAAAAGACCATTGCGCATTTTTGGAGGGCACACAACATCGTCCAGCTTGAATTGTTGGCAGACTCCATTGGCAATGTCAGCTGACACCTGCAGCAGACGATCATATGACACACACATACCCAGGCTGAAGAGAGTGTCAATTAGCCCTCTCTTGCGTGTGACAGCATGGACTTTCAGTGCTACATACAGTGGAAGTGGAGTTTCTCGGTCACGGCTGTGACGCACTGTACCTGAGGACGTTTCTGCCCGTTTATGTTTCACACTGTTGAAAACCAACAGCTGCGAGATTGTAAGAGCGGAGGTTGTAGTTCCTCTTTCCAGAAGCTGATTCTGATGTTTGATGTTCGCTCCATCCAGGATCATGTTCACCAAGGCCAAAAGAGATGTAGGTACAGATTCCTTCTGACAGTTAGGATGGAATGAGCCATCAAAGTTGAACTTGGTGGAAAACATCTCTCTCCGTACCACTTGTGCTGCTCTCACCAAATGCATGGCATCGCTGTCGTGGTCACAGGCCTTCTTGAGAGCATCTCCAATATCATCCTGAAATGACAGAAGTATGTCCCTTCCTTGTGCATATGCCGTTAAATCAGGTAATGCAGACAAAAGCCTGTCCTTCAGTCTGGTTGCGTGGACCCGTTTCTCTATGGTAACACCTAGCTGTTTAAGCCGGGCTTGGTACAGGTTACTCAGGTCTGCCAGCTTGAATACTGGGGCGCAGTCATCGGTTCTTCTTTCTTCCATGAAGGCTACTAACTCTCCGAAAACAATACCATGCAACTGAGTCTCTTCCTCTTGCCCCTTGTTTGAACCAGCCTGTCTTCCTTTGTTATACAGCATTCGAAGGCAGTTTCGATGGTATTTTGCCTTGAGAGCTATCATGTCCCCAGGTGCAAGTTTTGCGAGTGTGGCCGGAGCACGGCTCACTCCTCCTCACAGTGGGGCGCTGTGTTGTTCTGGTGCACTGATTTATGGGCGGGGAACACACCTCTATATAGGAGTCTGGTTTTACCTGGCGCGCGCTCTCTTCCCGTTCCGCTCGTCCGTGGTGGTGGCTGTGGCCTGGTGTAGCGGAGCTTGGGTTGGCGTTGTGAAGCCACGTGGCTGCATCAGCAGTGAAGCGTCTCTGGCGTGTTGCCAGGAGAGGCACGCTGTTTCCCTAAGCGCACAGGTAAGGCGCACTGATGCGCACCGCTGCTTTCTCTTCCACTCATCTCCCGACTGTTTGTTGATCTGATTGTTTCTGCTGCAGTGTGGCGTGCTGCTGGTGTTGGTATTGGTGAAGCCGTTTGGCTGTGCCGGCATTGGAGTGTCTCTGGCGTGGTGCCAGAGAAAGACGCACGTTCCCTCCTTCAGCGCACGGGTAAGGCGCGTCAGAACACACCGCTGCTTTCTCTTTCATTCACGTGCCGATTGTTCTGTGACATGGTTGTTTCTGCTGCAGTGTGGCGGACTGCTGGGGCTACGGGGCTGGTTCGCCCTGTTGGAAGCCTTTCGGTGTTGTTGCTCTGTCTTCACGTGGTAAGTTGGCGTTGTCCGCCCCTCGTTTCAGTCTGTTCCGCCGCTCCCAGCTGATTGTACTGTCCTGCTCTGTTGTCCTAGACTACGCCTCCCGGTGCTCCGTAATGCCCTGCTGGTGAGGCCCAAAAACTGTTAAAGCCACCACCTTCTGGACCCGCTGCTGTTTTGGCTCACTGGAATTGCTCTGACTCCTCGGCTCTCCTGAGCTACGACGGAGTGATTGATACGCTCCTCACGGAGCTGGTGTCGGAGCTTGATTGTTACCTTAGGAATTTGTTTAGTTTATTAATTATTGTGAAAAGATTTATTTTGTAGTTATTTGTTTAGTTCGTTTGGCTAGCATCATTTATTCTTTTGTTTATTTTGTTTGATGAACATTTGTTTACTTTGGTTTGATTTGTTTTCTTATTTACTTAAAATACAGTGTGTGTGTGTGTGTGTGTGTGTGTGTGCATGCGTGAGAGAGAGAGGTTGGCGACACGAGCGCTGCATTAACTGGGAGGCTGGTTTATAATTTTGTTTCTTTTCTTTGTGGACAGGTGCTGAGGGCCAAGGCGGCGACCCAATCCCTGGTGGTGGTCTTTTCTTCACGAACCCCTTGTGTGTGTGTGTGTGTGTGGTGCCACGGGTGTTTTTGGTTAGTTACTCCTCCCCTTGATTTGATTTTGGGCCGCCGTAGCGACCCCAGTTCTGTCCACCCTTGCCTCCATGCCCCCAGTCCAAGTAAAATGCAGCCAGTGTTGATGTGACCTGTTGTTGATAATTGCAAATAAAATATTTTTGTACTTTTCTAATACGTCTCTGCCCGTGGTATTGAACCTGTGAGGACCTTATATACGAGAGAAAGGTATTAACTATTTTCCTTTAAGAATATCTATAACTATCTCCTGGGGCGAAACTCCCCAGGTGGCGTTGTTGGTACATTTTTCCACCCTCCACTTGCCACAAACTTGGCGTTGTCGGCAGGATACCACAATTAAAGGGGCAGAGACGCAATTTTTTTGTCATTTGGATTTATTATTCAATTTTCTGTTCTTTCTCTTTTTTTATTGAGAGCCAGTATTTGTACAGCGTTAGAGCCAAAACAGCAGTGCTTAGTCCAGTGTTCGAGTTCTCGTACGATCTTGTATAGCTGTCTTTCAGGCAACATGGAGGAGGAGATGCAGCGGCTTAGGGAGTTGGTGCTGCAGCTTACGGCGGACAACGAGCGACTCCACCAGGAGCGTGCCGCTTCCCCGGGGGGCTCTGGTGGGGCTGCTTCGGCCTCCTCTGGTCCGGCTGGCCCTGCCCTCGCTGCTGGCGTCACAGCTGCTGTTGCAGAACGGTTGGTGGTGATCCCAAGAGATCGTAAGCGTCCTATGTTCAATGGTAAATCGGGCTTAGGTATTGTTGAGTGGACAGAAGAGGTCCAAGCGTGCGTGCGTGCTCGGCGCCTTCCTGCGGTAGAAGAGGCATTGTTTATCTTTGATCATTTGGAGGGAGAGGCGAAGGAAGAGATTAAGTTTCGCTCTGGTGAGGAACAGAGAGATCCAGCTCAAATTATCGCCATCTTAAAGGAGCTCTATGGTTGTAGCCAGTCTTATGTCACCCTTCAACAGGCTTTCTTTTCTCGGCACCAACAGGAAGGTGAAACACTGCAGGAATTCTCATTAGCTCTTATGGCTTTAATGGCACAGGTTGAGCGTCAGGCACCTGAGAGAATGCCCAACGCTGATATTCTTGTCAGAGACCAGTTTATAGAGCATGTCCTTGACTGCTCCCTCCGTCGGGAGCTTAAGCAGCTAGTCCGTCGCCAGCCCACCATCACCCTGTTGGCCCTGCGGACTGAGGCAATTAGATGGGAGAGGGAAGGTCTTCCAGTGGCACTAGGGGTCGCAGTTCTTCACTGCCAACATCTTATGGCCTCCAGTATGGAGTACAGGGCCGTCTCCATCAAGCCCCTCAGGTCACTCCTCAGGAGCCAGGATTGGGAGCAGTAATGGATCTCTTGAAGCGTCAGCAAGAGCAGCTGAATCAACTTGCCAAGACAGTAGCTTCTCTACAGGCCCCTCCTCCATTGGGTCCAGTGTCCCGTTCTGGCCCTGTCATTTGCAGGAGGTGTCAACAGCCTGGCCATTTTGCCCATGAGTGTGATGGTGAGCGGGTTCCTCCCCGCCGGCGTGCTAACTCTGTCACTGCTTTCAACCCACATGCTGTCATGTCCTCTCGTTCTTCCCAGCAGTCGGGAAACTGAAGACCGCTGAGCTGCCGAGCCACAGCTCAGTTGGGGAGTCCACAGGCTCACAGCCAGGTGCTGCAGTTGAGCTGATTGCCCCTTGCCCAAACATTAATGTGTCTATTGGGGGGATTAGTGTAGAGTGCTTGGTGGATACTGGTTCCATGGTATCCACCATTACCGAAAGTCTCTTTTTGGCCCAGTTTGAGCCATGGGGCCATGACCGCCTTCGTTCTTGTCAGTGGCTACAGCTGCGTGCGGCTAATGGCCTCGCCATCCCATACATTGGTTACTTGGAACTTGATGTGGAACTGTGTGGCAAAGTGATGCCCTGTTGTGGGATACTTGTTGTGAAAGACCCCCCTGGAGCTTCATCTTCTGTCCCTGGAATCCTAGGGATGAATGTAATCCGTAGATGTTATCAAGAGCTTTTGGTCTGTTCGGGTCTTCCTTGTTTGAGTCACCCTCTGTGTCAGGGGCACCTAGTCCAGTTGTGACTGCTCTTCAGCAGTGTCACCAGTCTTCAGACCAGGTTATCTCGAGCCTCACTGGTGCCGTAAAGGTCCGAGGCAAGCGGGTAGTGCGTATACCTGGGGGAATGATGAAGATGGTCACTGCTACCTGTCCAGAACAGTTTTCCGGTCAGAGTGTCTTATTTGAGCCTCCTGGGTCTGGGTTACCAGCCGGGCTGTTGGCGTCCCCATGCATGTTGAAGGTTGTTCATGGTACTGTGAGTGTTCCAGTGGTGAATGTTGGTGAAGCAGAGGTCCTCCTTTACCCCCGGACTAATCTTGGTGTCTTGAATGCTGCTCAGGTTGTCAGCTTGCCTGCAGGGGTAACTGAGGTGGGGTCAACCGTGGCCACGGTATCCTCCCAGGCAGCCACCCCCTCGGTCCTCGATAGGGTTGGCTCATTGGATCCATCGGCTTTAACTGAGCAGGAACAGGCCAGTGTGAGGTCTTTACTGGACAGGTATGACTCAGTCTTTGCAGCTAATGAGGGGGATTTGGGGTGCACCAACCTCATCTCACATGACATACCTCTGCTCGATGATGTCCCTGTCCGGCAGAGGTATCGCCGCATCCCTCCCTCAGAATATGAGCAGTGAAGACGCACATTAACCAGCTTCTTGAGTCACAAGTCATCCGTGAGAGCAGCAGCCCTTATGCGTCTCCCATTGTGTTGGTGAGGAAAAAGGACGGGGCTTGCGGCTGTGTGTGGACTATAGGCTCCTCAATAGTAAGACCAGAAAGGATGCCTTCCCACTGCCTCGTATTGAGGAGAGCTTGGACACACTTTCAGGAGCCCGCTGGTTTTCTACCCTCGACCTGGCCAGCGGGTACAATCAGGTGCCAATGGCTGAACAGGACCGCTCCAAGACCGCCTTTTGCACCCCCTTTGGTCTTTTTGAGTTCAATCGGATGCCCTTCGGCCTCTGTAACGCCCCGAGCACTTTCCAGCGGCTGATGCAGCGGATGTTTGGCGATCAGCAGGGTCAGTCCCTGCTGCTTTACCTCGACGACATCATTATCTTTTCATCTTCTGTTGAACAACACCTGCAGCGGCTGGAGATGGTGCTCGGGCGGCTTCAGAGAGAAGGCCTTAAAGCCAAGGCGGAGAAATGTGCATTTTTCCAACAACGGGTATCTTACTTGGGCCATGTCATCTCGAGTCAGGGAGTGGCGACAGACCCAAAGAAAATTGAGGCTGTGGCCAGTTGGCAGCGCCCCAGTCACATCTCGGAAGTGCGCTCTTTTTTGGGTTTCGCCAGCTACTATCGGCGCTTTGTCGATGGTTTTCGCCAAGCTGGCCAAGCCCTTGCATCAGTTAGTAGCCAATCTTGCTGGCACCAAGTCAAGAAAGGGGTCGGGCCAGACACTGGGGACCGCCTGGACGCCTCAGTGTGAAGAGGGCTTCCAAGCTCTGAAGGCTAAGCTGGTCTCCGCCCCAGTACTGGCCTACGCGGACTTCTCACGCCCGTTCATTCTTGAGACCGATGCCAGCCACAGTGGGCTTGGGGCGGTACTTTCACAAGAGACGGACAGTGGTGTGAGACCGGTGGCTTTCGCCAGCAGGGGTCTCCGGCCCACTGAGCGCAACATGTCCAACTACAGCTCTATGAAGCTGGAATTTCTTGCGCTCAAGTGGGCCGTGACGGAGAAGTTCCGGGAATATTTGTTGGGGCACAAATGTGTTGTGTACACAGACAATAACCCGTTGAGCCACCTTCGGTCCGCTAAACTTGGAGCTGCAGAGCATAGATGGGCTGCGGAGCTCGCTTCCTTCAATCTTGAAATCAAATATCGTTCTGGGCGCAGCAACAGGAACGCAGACGCACTGTCACGACAGTATGTGTCTGTCCCCCACTTGGCCCCTCCATCTTGGCCTGGCACTTTGATCCCCAGCAGCATTCAGCAAAGTGCCCAGTCAGGTCCTGTTGTGTCTGCTACTCAGTCGTTGATTTCCATTCTTCCATCCCACTCTGCATCTGATCTCCGCTGTATGCAAGAGGATGATCCTCTGCTGAAGGAGGTGTTGTTTTTTTGGAACCGTGGGTCCCTTCCCACCTCAGTTGAGAGGCGGCAGCTTTCCCAGTCAGCAATTGCACTTTTGCGTCAATGGGACCGCCTGGTCAAAGAAGATGGCGTGCTCTTCCGCCGGGTCTTTCGTCCTGACGGCGGTGAAGAGTTCTTTCAACTTGTCTTGCCTGCTGTGCTCAAGCAGGAAACGCTGCATCAACTCCATCAGGACCATGGCCACCAGGGCATAGAGAGGACAACTGAGTTGGTCCGGCAACGTTGCTATTGGCCAGGGATGTCTTCGGATGTTAAGAACTGGGTCCAGCGGTGTGAGCGCTGCCAAGTCTCCAAAGACTCAGGGCAGGTTCCACATAGTCATATGGGCCATCTACTTGCATCCCGGCCAAACGAGATCTTGGCCATTGATTTCACGTTGCTTGAGCCCTCCCGCAATGGACTTGAAAATGTTTTAGTTTTGACTGATGTGTTCAGTAAATTTACAGTGGCTGTCCCCACCCGGGACCAACGGGCCTCAACGGTGGCCCAGGTTTTGGTCTCTGAATGGTTCTATAAATTTGGTGTCCCAAGTCGCCTGCATTCGGACCAAGGCAGGAGTTTTGAGAGTTCCTTGATCTATCAGCTCTGCGCTTTGTACGGTGTTGCCAAGTCCGTACTACCCCCTACCATCCAGCGGGGAACGGCCAATGCGAAAGGTTTAACCGGACCCTACATAACCTTCTGCGTACCTTGCCAGCTTCCCGCAAACGGGACTGGGCTTCTTGTCTGCCACAGGTGCTCTTTTGTTATAACACCACACCACATCAGAGCACCGGTGAGTCACCCTTTTATTTGATGTTTGGGCAGGAGCCTCGTCTTCCGGTGGACTTCCTCCTTGGTCGTGTTCAGGATCCAGTGCCTGGTGAGGTACAGGACTGGGTTGCTGAACATCGAGCTCGACTTCGAGTTGCTTTTGAGGGTGCACGTGGACGGCTTTTGGCTGCAGCTGACAAACGTAAACAGAGACACGATCAACATGTCCGGGTTGCACCTTTGTCTGTGGGCCAGTTGGTGTACTTGAGGGACCATGGTGTGAGAGGTCGACACAAGATCCAAGACCTCTGGAGCTCAGTGGTCCACCAGGTTGTGAGGGCTCCTGCTGCTGAGGGAGCAGTCTACACAGTGGCTCCTGTTGATGACCTGGATAGGACCCGCAATGTGCACAGAGACATGTTGAAGGCTGTGGTCCAGCCTGAGGTTGTAGTTGCTCTGCCTCCGCTTCCATCTTCACCAACCTTGCCTCCATTGGTAGCCTCTGCTGATGACTCCTCCAGCAGTGACCTTTGGTTTCTAGTGTCTGAGACCTCTGCACCACCAACTGCTGCGCCGCCACTTGTGGTGAGTCCTGATGCCCCTTCTGGCCCGGCTGCGACACCGCCCCAGGCTGCGTCCAGCTCAGCAACATCCTTGGATCATGGGGATTCATCACGGCCAGTTTTTTCCCTGCTCCCAGTTGACCAGCCTAGTACCAGCCAACACTCGCTGCGTCGAACCACTCGTCCCACTGCTGGCAGTCATCCAAATGTCCACCATCTTCCTCGGTCAGCTGGTTTCCATGGCCATGCTGCTACCCAAGACCCCGTGTCTAATTCTCAAACAGTTGTGTTTAGACCGTGGTGTTAGTTCTTGAGACTTCGGTCCATCGTCGGGTCGACGATCCAAAAGGTGGAGGTAGATGTGGCCGGAGCACGGCTCACTCCTCCTCACAGTGGGGCGCTGTGTTGTTCTGGTGCACTGATTTATGGGCGGGGAACACACCTCTATATAGGAGTCTGGTTTTACCTGGCGCGCGCTCTCTTCCCGTTCCGCTCGTCCGTGGTGGTGGCTGTGGCCTGGTGTAGCGGAGCTTGGGTTGGCGTTGTGAAGCCACGTGGCTGCATCAGCAGTGAAGCGTCTCTGGCGTGTTGCCAGGAGAGGCACGCTGTTTCCCTAAGCGCACAGGTAAGGCGCACTGATGCGCACCGCTGCTTTCTCTTCCACTCATCTCCCGACTGTTTGTTGATCTGATTGTTTCTGCTGCAGTGTGGCGTGCTGCTGGTGTTGGTATTGGTGAAGCCGTTTGGCTGTGCCGGCATTGGAGTGTCTCTGGCGTGGTGCCAGAGAAAGACGCACGTTCCCTCCTTCAGCGCACGGGTAAGGCGCGTCAGAACACACCGCTGCTTTCTCTTTTCATTCACGTGCCGATTGTTCTGTGACATGGTTGTTTCTGCTGCAGTGTGGCGGACTGCTGGGGCTACGGGGCTGGTTCGCCCTGTTGGAAGCCTTTCGGTGTTGTTGCTCTGTCTTCACGTGGTAAGTTGGCGTTGTCCGCCCCTCGTTTCAGTCTGTTCCGCCGCTCCCAGCTGATTGTACTGTCCTGCTCTGTTGTCCTAGACTACGCCTCCCGGTGCTCCGTAATGCCCTGCTGGTGAGGCCCAAAAACTGTTAAAGCCACCATCTTCTGGACCCGCTGCTGTTTTGGCTCACTGGAATTGCTCTGACTCCTCGGCTCTCCTGAGCTACGACGGAGTGATTGATACGCTCCTCACGGAGCTGGTGTCGGAGCTTGATTGTTACCTTAGGAATTTGTTTAGTTTATTAATTATTGTGAAAAGATTTATTTTGTAGTTATTTGTTTAGTTCGTTTGGCTAGCATCATTTATTCTTTTGTTTATTTTGTTTGATGAACATTTGTTTACTTTGGTTTGATTTGTTTTCTTATTTACTTAAAATACAGTGTGTGTGTGTGTGTGTGTGTGTGTGTGTGTGTGTGCATGCGTGAGAGAGAGAGGTTGGCGACACGAGCGCTGCATTAACTGGGAGGCTGGTTTATAATTTTGTTTCTTTTCTTTGTGGACAGGTGCTGAGGGCCAAGGCGGCGACCCAATCCCTGGTGGTGGTCTTTTCTTCACGAACCCCTTGTGTGTGTGTGTGTGTGTGGTGCCACGGGTGTTTTTGGTTAGTTACTCCTCCCCTTGATTTGATTTTGGGCCGCCGTAGCGACCCCAGTTCTGTCCACCCTTGCCTCCATGCCCCCAGTCCAAGTAAAATGCAGCCAGTGTTGATGTGACCTGTTGTTGATAATTGCAAATAAAATATTTTTGTACTTTTCTAATACGTCTCTGCCCGTGGTATTGAACCTGTGAGGACCTTATATACGAGAGAAAGGTATTAACTATTTTCCTTTAAGAATATCTATAACTATCTCCTGGGGCGAAACTCCCCAGGTGGCGTTGTTGGTACATTTTTCCACCCTCCACTTGCCACACGAGCAACTCTGTGTTTTCCGTTTCCAAAGCAGCTTTTCTGACATTTAAATCTAATTGTGTGGTAGAAGCCTCATGTAGTACTTCAGAGCCAGCTGGCTTGCTGCAGAAGAAGCACAGAGGGTCTTCAGTGCTGACATGGATGTGAGCTGACCGTGTGTGAACCTTGTTATCAGACTGTTCCACCTTTAAAAATGATTTCCGCCGTCGTTGCACTTTGGTTTTACTGTATCTAACTCGGCAGGACTTGTGCCATTGTGCCCTGTTGGTCATCAGTGTAGCTTCTATGCCATTCCCATCATCCAGCCTATTCAGGTCCAGCTCATCGGGTATCCGTCCAATTTTATGAAATTCATGTAGATCCCTGGCCAGTGATACATAACCACT
Organism: Trachurus japonicus; assembly: GCF_045865225.1. Classification (NCBI taxonomy): domain Eukaryota; kingdom Metazoa; phylum Chordata; class Actinopteri; order Carangiformes; family Carangidae; genus Trachurus; species Trachurus japonicus. The sequence goes on along the minus strand of NC_140930.1, from coordinate 5,930,426 downwards.
GCCTACTGATGGCTTACTTGAGCGGACAGGGCATTGCAAAGCTTCAGTTGTTTTCACTTGGCAGAGAGCACAGAGTTCCCACTTAGTGCAGCAATGCAGCTTAGAATGCTTAGATGAAGGCTGGGTTGCGTCAATCAGAACGTGACGTTTTGACATTATCCAATGTGTGTTGAGGTATCAATGTCCTGTCAATGTGAATCCTGTAAAAAACATGAACATAACATATTGTAGATGCGTATGTTGGTATAATTGTACACATGTTAATAATTACTGTACATCTAGTGAGAGAAATGTCATTAACACCCTCTCTGGGGGACTTACTAGTAAAGAGGTTGGAGTTGAATTTGGTAACATTACACAATGGCTGCTAGCCGTTTCATTTAATTCATCGTTATCATTTCATTCATCATTAACAGTTGTATAGTCTCTAGTAGTCTTTAATCAATATGAACATGCAAATACTCACTTCTCCTTATGTCAAAATGTCACTCCTCTGTCATGTGTGTTGTGTCTTTTGTGGCTTCACTTCGCAGACGTCAGGACCAGATGTTACCATGGATACAGAATGTTACAGTACTACATCGTTACAGCACTCTTTCCAGTTTACTGTCCTCTGCTGGTCGAGGCAACGGCAATAAATTTATGTTACAAGCTGACACATATGGACACAAGGCCATGGCTGAGCAAGTGAATGTCTTTATTAGAACAACACTGCAATTTTAACATAATTCTTTCCATATACGAGGCTATAGAATATAAGTTAAGTTAAATTGAGTATTTAGTAGTAATATGTGACATTCACGACAACCTCTGCCATGCAAAGGAAATGCTTCTATGTAATAGGCCTACATTCTATTGGTGGGGGTGTGTCCCGATGAAAGGAAAAGTGGGTGTGGCTGTTTTTTTTTCCACCAAGGAGTGTTTTGGGGGTGAAAAATAATGCTTGCAATCAACTTGGGATCATGAAAAACCCCTAGTTTGACCCCTCACAGGTTACTTAAGGCCAAATTAAACAGTTCGGAATTTTCGAAAATCTGGTTACAGGTACCCCAGCTTTGAGCAGTTTTTTAGGGGGTTTCCCACAGGAGTTGAATTTCAATATTTTGATACATGATATTACACACCTTCTTAAACACAATGGTGAAGAAATTCCTTGTTAAGGATCACTAATATATTATTGCAATAGAGAATAAGGCGACGAAAAGTGAAAAAATGCAATGGTGAGGTCAAAGACCCCTAAAGACCCCTAAAGGTCAGCCACCAAAGTGGTTCCACGTCTGAAATTAAACCTTGGGGTGTGTAGATGAAATACTGAAAGTTTCATGCTTTAGTCATTAAAACGCACAATTCTTTAGCTTATCTGCCCCACTAGAAACCGGTATGTGTAGCCTATTCGTAGGCTAACAGTTACTCATGGCTACAGTACCTATTTAACACCATGTAATCAGACTAGGGATGAACATTTAGATTTTTTTTCTGACCTATAACCGACGCTCGTTAACCGATAAGATTACCGCGGGGGCGATTGCTTTTTTTTTTTTTTTTTGCAGTTCAACACAGCGATCAGCTGATCAGCGCCACATAACCATAGCGCTGTCTCAGCTGGTCGCGCTCATATGGAGGTTAGATCTTCCAAAGTTGAACTGTTTTTATACAAAGTGCAGCCAAACACCAGACTGAAGAGAGAGGGACAGCAGAGCTCCACTGACAGCTCCTCTGAGGAGCTGCAGGAGAGCTGCAGGTGAACAGGCTGGAGAGCACAGCGACGTCCTTTTTTTTTTGCAGGGCCATAGAGATATAACTCTGGGCCGCTGTTACTGGTGATGCACATTTATGCCCGTGTAGCTACATTTATTGTCTGATCTTCCTTCATGGGGGCTGCTGTATACTGTCAGTCCTCCTGTGTAACGTTTTGCTGGGAAATATGAATGAAGGCACGTGGAAGTCTGCCCGTGTTGACACGCCCCCATGAGTTGACGACATAAGGAGCTAATAAAAAAATAATGATAGGTCAAAGTTCTTGTTATGGTTAACAGTTAATCATGTGCATCCCTAAATCAGACTATTACTGTAATTCTAATATATTGTTGCTAACAATGCTTCTGTAACATTTTTTTGTATCATTATTTGTTTTTTTTCCTCAGTCTTGATAAAGAAGATGATGACGACTGGGAGCCTGATAGAGACGCAGACTGGGAGCTTCCACTGGTCACAACAGCTGCCCAGACCAGGAAAAAAACAAAGTCAAGGTATATTGCTTCACCTGTCTCTACGTTCCTCTATCAGTCTGCAGGAAAATGATGCAGATGTGGCTGGGCCTCTGTTATCAGTCCCCCAAACATTACTGTCCTCCAGAGCAAGGAGAGCTGCGAGGACATCTCCAGCAGCCACCTCACAACAAGCCAAAATGAGCACTGGCCACAGACGTAGATCCAAAACCCCACAGACCCCGACTACACAGAGAGGTGACAGGTGGCTTGAGAAGGAACACCCTGACTCACAGCCTACCCCACACAGATTTCACCCTCGCCAACCATGTGGCCCCACTGTCAACAGACAATCACAATGGTCCCCGTTTCAACTTTTTAAACTCTCTTTTAACATCACAGTTGTACGTACACTGATAATAAACACCAACAAGATGGCACAGAGGCTGAAGGCGGCCGGAAAAAAGTTCCCCTGGAGACCACTTGTGACAAAAGAGTTTTACACCTTTTTGGCTATTGTTGTTTTCTGTGGACTGGTGCGGTGCCCTGCAAAAGATGATTACTGGAGGAAAGTGCCACCTTACAACTTCCCCTTTCCAGCCTCAGCCATGACCCGAAAACGCTTCAATACCATCTTCTGGTGTCTCCACCTCAGTGACCCTGATGACGATGAAAAAAATGAACAACGCAAGGGAAGTCCACTGTATGATCGTCTGTTCAAGGTAAAGCCACTGTACTCAGACATCTTAACAGCTTGTCAAGCCTGTTACCATCCTCACAAACAAGTCTCCATAGATGAGAGGATGATAGCAACAAAAGCTAGACTGGGTTTCAAGCAGTATCTGCCACTGAAACCAACAAAGTGGGGAATCAAGATGTTTGTGCTTGCTGACAACCATGGTTATACCTGGAACTATTTCATATATGAGGGGAAGACAGCAGAGCAGTTGACAGATGGACTGGGCCACTCTGTTGTAATGAGGCTACTAAATGTTTCTTTGTTGGGAACCGGGTATCAGGTGTTCATGGACAATTTTTACACCAGTCCCAAGCTCCTGACCGATCTTGAGAAAATGCACATGATGGCGTGTGGGACTATCCCTTACGAAAGAAAAATATATTGCAATATATTAGAAAATATCATGTGATATATTAGGCAATATATTCCCATATATGGGATTTAATTTTTATATTTTCCAATATATTGCAATATATGCATGGATCATATATGTGTATATATTGAGAAATATATTGAAATAAAGACCAAAAAGGCACTATATTTTTAAATATTTTATATATTTATATATATATGCATGGATCATATATGTGTATATATTGAAAAATATATTGAAATCAAGGCCAAAAAGGCACTATATTTTTTTTAATGTTTTATATATTTTCATATATATGCATGGATCATATATGTGTATATATTGAAAAATATATTGAGATCAAGGCCAAAAAGGCACTATATTTTTTAAATGTTTATATTTTATACAACATACACACACACACACACACACACATATATATATATATATATATATATATATATATATATATATATATATATATATATATATATATATATGTGTGTAAAACATTTAAAAAATATAGTATATAGTATAGTATATGTGTATATTTATAACCCCCCCCCCCTGTAACAAGTTAAGTAATTTATCTAACATCACAATTAGTCCGAAGCTGAAGGTAAAAATTCAATTAAAGTAAATATCCTGCATAGTTCTCCTCCTCTGTGTCCTCTGATCAGAGCGGTGACCCTAGCAACGGTGTGTTTTACTTAGCAATGGTCTGTGAACCGATTGCAGGTCAGGAATTATTTTTTTTATTAGATATAAAAATAAAAAATAAAATGTTACCACAATGAAACAAAATCCATTGGCTGTCTCATCGTGAGCATTTGAACATGATTGGTTGATCTGACTGACATAATGGCTCTTGGCCAATGACAGCTGTGCGCGCCTTTCCGGCGCCAAATTTGAAAATAACCGTTACTGCTGCTGTGAAACGGGAACCGCCGCGACGCACTTCAGTCGTTCAAGAATGACCAGTCATGTGGATTATTTTTACGATACGGATAAATGGACAAACAGTCGGCTGGAACCTGGTCCTAGCGAGAGCTTGAGTGAATTTAAATCCTGCAAAAAATACCAGGTAAGATATTTCTCTGTTATTATTGTGGCGTTGTTGGTGTCAGGGATTCAAACGAGGCAGGCTCTGGTGAGAGGGAGGGGGGCTGTGTAACGTTAACGGATGTGAAGTCCTGGACATGTCTCGACATGTCACCATGGAGGTTTTTTTTTTCTTATTCTCCTTGTTCTAACCAACGGTGAGGAGGATGTTTCAGCCGGTACATGGCTTCATTAACGTGTTACAGAGAAAAGGGTTAGAAAGAAAAGAGAGAAAAGCTAATCGCCATTAGCACATGAGCTATCCGGCTTTCAACCCCGTAGTAGCATTCTAGCGAGCGGCTAACTGGTAGCGTTAGCGGCTAACTGGTAGCATTAGCCACCGGTGTAGGCACCAAATGTGGAGGCTCCGGGCTGCCAAAACCGCCCTGACTAATCTGATGTTTGTTAAATCTACAAAACGAATTACCGAACAAACACCACCACTTCTGTGTGCACGCCTCTGCAACTAGTCATGGCTATCGTAGCCGTTAGCTTAGCTGCTGCTGACAGCTAACAGCAGCAGCTAAGCTAACACCAGGACGTCAGCTGTTAAAACCCTCCCGTTGTCGGACACAACATGAAACTACTCCAATTAGCTCAGTCATGTTGTAACAAAGATATCTGCTGGAAAAAATATTTTTTTCATGGGCTGTTTATTGAGTTATTTAAGACACTGTTTTGAACACTGTGTAAACATAAGTGAAAGTTCCTTTAGAACAGTGGTTCCCAAACGGGGGGAGGGGGGGGGGGCGGTAAACCGGCTTCGGAATGTGTTTTATTTTGAAAATTAACCGGATTCTTCCGCTGTTTCTTTGTGCGACTTCCTGCCCGGCTTGACAGGCTCGCTCGCGGCCATAGCTCGCGGCTCGCGCGCCGCGCCGCTGCTGCTGTGAACCGGAGCGACGTGGCTCCGGTGTGACACAGTCGTTAACATCAAAGGGCTCCGCTTCTCGCTGCTTCGCGGCTACTCGCGGCGCGCGCGTGTGTGTGTGTGAGAACCACTGCTTTAGAAAACGCACTCTGCTGCAGAAGAAAACAACATGAACTCTGCTAGTAACAGAAACTACTGGAGATGAGACACTACACTGACTGTGGCCTCTTAGCATGGTTACTAATACTCACTCCTGTTAATAAAAGTAAAGTATCACTGATATTAGTGTATACTCGGTTGATGAAGTATTAGTCATCCAGCTGAAAATGATATAGCCTGCAAATAAGCCATCATTAGTGAATCCAGTTTATACACACAGGTGTAATAAGTTCAATTCACCCTTCATAGGTTGGACAAAATAATAGAAACTTTAAAGTCAAAGATATGTGGCAGTAATTTTCATTAGGATATTAGTTCTAAATATAGTGTTATTTGAGTAATAATAATCAGGATTAATCTATCCTTAATACTGTGACACAGCTAAAGATATTTTTGTCCTTGATTAATTAATGTTTTACTCTGTTTCTAATTGACTGAATACTCTTTGTTATGTCAATCTGTATTTTACACAGCCAAGGACCCACAGCAGTGCTCTACCCATGAGATCATCGTGCTGGAGAACCCGAAGTGACAATAGAGCAAAAGATGATGGGGTACAGACTTCAACATGCAAACAGGTAGGCAAACAGACCAAGAATTATGGCAAATGCATTTTGCTTCTTAAATTTTTTCATTAAACCTAGTTCAGATTAATTTCAGTTCAAGTTTTTAAAGTGATAGTTCACCCAAAATTGAAATTGCACTCATTATCTACTCACCCTCATGTCGACTAAGGGCTGGGAGGAGTTTCAGAGTCCTCAGTGGCTTCTCTCTTACAGGGGGTCTCGACGTAGCAGTGCATGTCCATATAACGGTTGCAAATGGATACCAACTGTCTTCATAACAAAAAGACACACCAAAAAACATCCAAATACCTCCATGCTGCTCGTATGTAATGTTCGTCTTGTATTGAAGCCCCGAAATGCGAAATTGTCCCAAAAACAATGAAATAAGTCAATTTTTCGAGCTTCTCGAAGCTCTTCTTCCCGGTTCGTCATATTTGGACGAACCAGGGTCTGTTCTCTTCCCAGTTCGTCCAAATATGACGAACCGGGAAGAGGAGCTTTGAGAAGCTTCCGCTACAAAACAAGCTTGAAAAATTGACTTATTCAATTTTTTCCGGGACAATTTCGCATTTCGGGGCTTCAATACAAGACGGACATTACATACGAGCAGCATGGAGGTATTTGGATGTTTTTTGGTGTGTCTTTTTGTTACCAAGACAGTTGGTATCCATTTGCAACCGTTATATTGACATGCACTGCTACGTCGAGACCCCTGTAACTCAGAGAAGCCACGGAGGACTCTGAAACTTCTCCCAGCCCTTAGTCGACATGAGGGGGAGTAGATAATGAGTGAAATTTCAATCTTGGGTGAACTATCGCTTTAAATGTATAGCACCATCCCATACAGATGTAATTGAAATTTCCACAGGACTGATGCTGGCTAGCCTCGCATCACCAGGCTCTTCAGACAAGCGAAGAGCCTGGTGTCAGTTACCTCCCAATTAGTCTGCATTCTGGTTCCTGTCTGTAGCTGATACCGAAATCACCAAATTCACCAAAATAAAAGTATTCACCAACATAAAACTTATAAAATAACAGGGTACCCGCGGGGTCTTAAAAACTTGAAAAAGTCTTAAATTTGATAACTATAAATTAAGGCCTTGAAAAGGTCTTAAATTTAGTTTACAAGTCTTAAATTTCATTCTCAAAGGTCTAGGGGTGTAACGGTACATGTATTTGTATTGAACCGATTCGGTACGGGGCGTTCGGTTCAGCACAGCGCTGTGAACGAGTGAGTTTCGGTACAGAAGTTGTGTGTGTTTACAGTCCGCCTGCAGCTACACGTGCAGCCCGTTTACGTCGTGGCTATCGCTAATGCTACTGCTAATGCTACCGCTAGCGAGAAAACAGAGGCTTGAAGACCCTCCTGCTTTTGGGAGGAATGGAGGTGGAGGTGGGGGGGCTGTGGCTCCTATCTCCTCTCTGTCTGTCTGCCTGTCCGTCTGTCTGTCTGTCTGTCTCTCTCTCTGTGTCTGTGTTGCACACAAGCTCCAGTACATGTGGATCTGCTGCAGATGCTGTCAGTGCCCGATCCGTACCCGGAACACGATCCGTTCCAGCGCTTCTGCGCATGCGCCGTTTTACGGCATTAGCTTCAAAGCTATGCTAACTGATAGCCTAGCAGTAGAGCAGCTAAAAGTCCGCTGTAGCGTTGTTAAAACGTCACTTTATTAATTTTAAATATTTTTTCATGCGAGAAAGTCACAGTTTAGAGTCCTAATCTGTGGTCAGTTTATCCAACTGACGTCTGTTTGGAAGTTTGCTCTGGTTTTGGGAGAAGTGCAGAGCTAGCTGGGAGCAGAGCTGGGAGCATAGCTGGGAGTAGCCACCGGGAGCTAACGTTAGCTCGCTGCTCGGCTCATCTCAGAGGCAGCAGCCGGCCGACTGAGGTGATCGACCGATTAACTGATCGGTCTACATTACATTTAATTTAATCAGAAATAGAACAGAGGGGAATTCGTTGCGACGTGCTTGTGTTTTTCCTCATAGATCGTCTCTGTTTTCATCCATATCCGCGGTGTCTGCCGTAAACTAAAAGAAGGGGGGAGTGCGCATGTGCGTGCGCATGCGCAGAAGCGTCCTGGAACGGATCGTGTTCCGGGTACGGATCGGGCACTGACAGATGCGCCCAGAGCAGGCACACGTCGCTGCTGTGTTGACACTACGCACTGTGCCTCGTGATGACCCGCGTTATTCATTCATTTATTTATTTGCGGCCGAACGGTTGCATCGTCAGGCAGCCGTTGTGGCATTTGCCCACATTGCCCTATGGTCAGTCCGTCACTGGCTCGAACTGTTAGTGCTGCACTTTACATGTAAAAAAAAAAAAAAAAAAAATCATTGTAAGGCTGTATGTTTTGTTATTTTGAGAATAATTTATTGAACTTATTAGGCAGCACTTTACAACAGTAGCCTTTTATATTTTTTTCATATTTTGTATAATGGCTTGGTTTAGTTTAATAAGTTTATTTGTATCAGGGACAGAATGTACCTACAACATAGCATTAGTAGGTGAGTAAAATAATTACATTTGACTAAAACATGTAAATTTGGTTTAGAAAAATTCCTAATAAACAACAAGCAAATTTATGTTTTGCATTTTGTTCTCTTACCGAAAATGAACCGAACCGAGACCTCAAAACCGAGGTGCGTACCGAACCGTGATTTATGTGTATCGTTACACCCCTACAAAGGTCTTATTTTTTATCTATCTGCATGATACATCGCAACAACATAACTGTATCTACTTGCAAAAAATCATGGAATGCTGCGTTGGCAAACGTAAAATGACTGTTGCGAGGTTGGTCTTAAATTTCATTAGATGTGGTCTTAAAAAGTCTTAAATTTGAGTTGCAAAATTCTGGGGGTACCCTGAATAAACATTAACTTGTAATACAATAAAAGCAAAATGTCAATTTAATGGCTCGGGGACTTTCTTGTAAATTATATTCCTTAAATTAAAGAGTTTTACCGCATTTTATTAGCTTGGTGCTTTTATTTTGAAGGAAAGGTCTGTCTCTCTCGCCCTGGATCCGTTTCCTACCAAAACAGCGAGTCAACGGCCCCAGACTAGATGCTGGCTGACTGAGTGATAGAGTTGAGGGAAATCATTGACTATACAGCTGAATACCGACTGAATACTAACATTAAACTAGTGGTCTATTATCTTGTTTTTACTGGTGTGGAGTCTGGACTCCAGTAGGGATAGGCATTTCAAGCGAAAGTATTTGATAATCGCGGAGTACTAATCGATTGACTCTTTGACACCCCCCTCCAAACCCCCTGTGAATGATCTGATGTTTGATGTTAGGTTGAACATTAGAATGAAGCAAAGGACGTCAGAGCATTTTATACAGATAATTTAAATAATATTTAAAAAATCTCTTTTTTTTTCTCTATTTTTCCCTAGATGCACCAAGGAGCCAGCTGATTACTACCAATTGGAGGGTGGACATCTCTTCATCTGCTACATACTTACATCTGCTTTATCTGCTACATCAATTTTCTTTTGGCTATTTATTTCTTTTCCACAGTTCCAAAAGTATATGTATTGTCTGTTCAATGGCATTCTTTAAAAATGTTGCACTGTTCAGAAATGTAGAGTCAGTCACATTTCCTTTGTCTGACCATATGCCAGGCCTGTTGGCAGGGTTCTTACGGATCCTTAAAAAGTCTTAAAGGACAATTCCGGGCGAATTCAACTCTGGGGTGTATTTTCATATCATTTTAGGTCTAAAAGAATGAATCTGAAGATTTTCAGTTTAATCGCTCCTGTTTTGCGGTAGTTGCATCTGTCCCCGCGTCCCCACGGCAGCAATGAATGGGAGTGGATGTAAGTTCCGCTGTTTAGGCTGTTTCCAGCCCTCAAAGCCGCAATTTTTTTCCACAGACAGCGTCAGATGGCTACTCAAACATGCACCGAGAAGTTTATTTACTTCAAGCAAGCCGGCATGTTTGTAAAACTAGATCTAATTCAAAGTCTCCCGGAGTCTCGCGCGAGCCCGAAGTTGCAGTGCTGGTGTGTTCAGGCGCAGTCGGAGCTACCGCTTGTGTCATAAACACAGGAATATCAACTCTTTACTTGCTTGAAGTGTACATTTTTTTCCACAGACAGCGTCAGATGGCTACTCAAACATGCGCCGAGAAGTTTTTTTTACTTGAAGCAAGTAAAGAGTTGATATTCCTGTGTTTATGACACAAACGGTAGCTTTTCCCACTGCACCTGAACACACCGAGCACGGCAACTGGGTCTCGCGCGAGACTCCGGGAGACTTTGAATTAGATCTAGTTTTACAAACATGTCGGCTTGCTTGAAGTAAATAAACTTCTCGGTGCATGTTTGAGTCGCCATCTGATGCTGTCTGTGGAAAAAAATTGCGGCTTTGAGGGCTGGAAACAGCCTAAACAGCGGAACTTACATCCACTCCCATTCATTGCTGCCGTGGGGACGCGGGGACAGATGCAACTACCGCAAAACAGGAGCGATTAAACTGAAAATCTTCAGATTCATTCTTTTAGACCTAAAATGATATGAAAATACACCCCAGAGTTGAATTCGCCCGGCATTGTCCTTTAAAAGGCATTGAATTCATTAATCTAAAAACAAGGCCTTAATTGGCATTAAAATGTCTTAAATCAATTTTTCAAAAGTCTTAAAAATGTTAACACTTGGTAAGTGGTATTTTATGGTGGCCGTCAACGCTAAATTTCTCACAGCCACCAGATTCCGAGTCAGTGGTGTTTTTTTTTTTTTTTTCGGACTTTTTATGCATTTATTTTGAAAGGACAGCTGGAAAGAGACACAATCCAATGTTCATGTAGCAGTCACTTTACCTTGGATCACATAGGAAAGTGGGTAAAATTGTCCCTAACCCTATGTAATTGATGTGAGGTGTTTCTTTTTTTTCTGCATTTGTGTTTATTATGAAGTTGGTCTTAAATTTAATTTCAAGTGGTTTTAAAAAAAGTCTTAAATTTAACTTGGCTTAAGCTGTAGGAACCCTGGTTGGGGTTTTAATAGGCCTGTATAGTTCCCTACCTCAAACTGGGTTCAGTATCTGTGCCTGATTAAAAGAAAATAAAGGTTGCTTTTGATAAATTACCCAGTCTGTGTTAATATGTGGTATAAAGGTTTGTGCACATATTGCAGTTTGCATATTTAAGTATTCATCCACAATATATTGAACACATATGTCATGTTTTTGTTTCCATAATTTTCCATATATTAAATATATTCCACAATATATTGAACACATAGCCATACATATATTTCATGTATAATTTTACATATATTTAAAATATATTCTACCATATATTGAACATACATGTGACACTATATCTTTTCATATATTATCAATACATTTTATCATATAAATCTGAATACATTATGGTGGATATTTATAAATATAAAATTGCATATATTTTGGGATATATAAACCCATATATTATATATTCAGGTTTAATATATTTCAATATATTGAAAGGGGCAGTTTTTTGTATATTTTGCAATATATTGCAATATATTACAATATATTACATCAATATATAATATGTTGTATAATATATGTGTCATCAATATATTTTTCCATATATTGCAATATATAATATATTGTATAATATATGTGTCATCAATATATTTTTCCATATATTTACAATATATAATATATTGGAAAATGTAATGGAAGAATAATATATTACAATATATTACAATATATTGCAAGTAATATATTGGTAAATATATTTTTCTTTCGTAAGGGATGCGTGAGGCCCGCAGAGGTTTTTCGACCACCAAAGAGAACAAGCTGGGGAAGACGGCAAAGCGGGGCGAAATCAGATGGCTGCGTCACGAGAAGCTGCTGTTTGTCCAGTGGATGGACACCAAACAGGTGACGGTGGCATCCAACTTCCACCAGGCATACAGTGGCTTCAAGGCATCAAGGAGGATGAGAAATGAAGATGAAGTGGTCCAACGAAAAGATGTCCCCATACCAGATGCTGTGAAGGACTATAATGCCAACATGGGAGGGGTGGACCTCTCTGATGCCCTCATTGGCTATTATAGTGTTTTACACAAAACCATGAAGTGGTACAAAAAAATCTTTTACCACATGGTGGATATTGCTGTGGTGAACAGCTACATCTTACACAAACAGCTCATACACGCACGAGGAGAGACCCCAATAACCCAGAAGAAATTCAGGGAAGCCCTCATTAGGGAGATGACACAGGAGCCACCCTCTCAGCCTAGACCTAGACAATCCATGGCAACATGTGGACCTGTCTTTCCCTCTGGGGATTCGACAGTAGGTCGGAAGAAATGTGTCCTGTGTAAAAACAGGACCCCTGTCACGTGCAGGAACTGCAACATCCCCCTCTGCCTTCTTCCTAAAAGAAACTGCTACACTGAATGGCATGACAAACATTAGGCATGATTCACATACTATCTCTCTCTCTCTCTCTCTCTCTCTCTCTCTCTCTCTCACACACACACACACACACACACACACACACACACACTAACCCTAACTACTGCAGTGATGCTTGAAACACTTTTGCACATAGTTTTTTTATTGAATGTTTTCTGATGCACTGATTGTTACTTACTGTACGCCCATATCTTATAAACACACACACGCTACTGTGGTGATATTTTAAGCATTTTTGTACATAGTTTATTTATTTCTTTTATTGAATACTTTCTGATGCACTGATTGTTATGTATGACCATACTTTATAAACACACACATGCCATTGTGATGATCTTTTAAGCATTTTTGTACATAGTTTATTTATTTATTTTATTGAATGTTTTCTGAATGATTTGATTGAATAAATTGCTTGACTTGGAGTCAGATATACAGTATTTCTGTACTGTTTGGTTATTGCACATTATACACATTGGTAAAAGGTTAGCAATACCCAAAAATAATTTAACTGTTCAACATTGCAAATTTGTTTGATAAAATTTGGTGTCTCAGTATACCATTTGGTTATCATGTGTCTATTTGGATTCTAATCTCCGCATGGATCTTATCATGAATAAAACACTGCAGAATGGTCATACTTTGTGCTATCTTCTTCAAATTTGAACCAGGTGTTCATTGATAGTGTGCTTACAGGTCCATAATGTCATTTACCTTCATGGATAAAGGCACACTGACCGTTTTTTATTATTATTAGTTAATTTATTTTTAGGCGGACAAAAAATCTTAATTTCTGGCTCACTTACTGGTCCACTGCTCTGGTCCAGTAATACTTGAAAACCTTCTGACACTTTCACAAGAGACTTTATAGTATCCTCTTTCTGGCAAGCCCTCATTCATGCATATAGTCAAAGTGGTTCAGAAGCTACAGCCATTATAATTTGAGCATGGAATTTTAAGCGTTTTTGCTTCAAAATATGGTGGGAGTGGAAGAGGTTAATGTTGCCGCCCTCTCCCTGTTCAACGCGGTAATGTCAGTAAAGCCTCTTCTTGGCCGTCTTCCGTGTCTCCATGTCGTAAAAGGGGCAGGGCGATGCCTCTAAAGCAGGAATATATCGGGGCGTGACATTTAAATTACGCTCATTTTCAGCTGCCGGATTTATCAACACCACGCCGGTTCTACGCCGAAATCAGCAGCGTACACACTTTTAGTAAATCACACGTGACACTTGGCGTACACTGATATTTACACCAGAATCTACACCAGATCCTGCGCAAGTTTGATAAATGAGGGCCTGTGTGTGTGTGTGACTGACTTGACACATGTTATGAGCTGCATCCTGTGTCAGTCTGATTTGGCTGTGTCTGTAGTACAGCGGTTAAGCCCTCAAATCAAGGGGAATTGTGCACTTTTTGAAAGAAACATGAAACTTCTACCATAGTTAGTTTATACCATGAGGTTTATTTTAAGATCGGGAGGGAAGTCAGATTTGACCTCTGAGGTCCGGGAGAGGTCAAATCCAAGATGGCCGCCAATAATATTCAAAAATGCCTATCGCTGGAACCAAACACAGTAGAAAAACACTTAAGGTGTCATTTCCCACTACCTTTTGGGTGCCCATTCTGTTGGTGATACCTTTGAGACCAATAGAATTCAAGAAAATGCATTTAGATCAATGTGGAGGTCAAATAATGCAGACATAGGGAGGTGAACGGTGCAAAAAGGTAGTTTATTTCCAAAATAATAGCCTAACAGTGATGATGATGTTAATAATGATGATAATAGTGCCAATAATAATAATCATTATCATAATAAGTTCTTTTTTTTAACTGATTTATTATTAACTCATTGGCTGCCAGCCGTTTTAGAGCATTTTTTACAGATCTTTCAAGACCCACAGAATATTGTGTTCATGTAAACATGTAAACACCAAAACTACCAAGAGAAAGAATAGACTCTCTTCTTTCATTAGGAAAAAAAGTTTGTTTCTACCTTTTTCCATTCTTTAGTAAACGGCAGTAGAACACCTGTTTTTGACCAGAACACTGAGAAAACAAGCTTTTTGTGGAAAGAAACATGTCAAGCAGAACAGTGACTTTGAAGTTAATATACAACAGAAACAATATGTCTATAGACATCAATGGCAGCCAATGAGTTAAAGAGACACTGTCTCTCGGCTCTGTTCGTGGCACTAGTACACCACAGCCGCTTGTTACTCTCTCCCTGGCTCTCAGGCTCCGGTCCACTTGGTGCTCCTCCTCCTCTATCCTTGCCTGACTGAGGGCTGCCACCGTGCCCCTGGTCCACCGGTGAGGGATGAGGGGACTGCCAACTGGGGGCCCACACCCTCAGACCGACAAAAGCTTGGATCATGGGCTGACTTTCAAGAAATCGCAGCGAGGGAGCTGCTCTGCTACGTACCCTGACCCAGAATCAGGTCGTCTGCAAGTGATTTAGCACCAGGTTCTCCACAAACATGCGGTGCGAGATTGGAGAGGACCGGCGGACAACCATCCGGCCACGCGCCAACCCTGTCACCAATGGCTCTACTCGCTGTAATCAAAACCCGGTTGTCAGGGGGTTTCGCTAGATAGTAGGTAGGGACAGTGGGAATCTCGTTCATCCATTCATGTGTGTCACTAATTCGATGACGAGGCATTTGGCTACTGGGTCATACGGCTTTCCGTGTTTACCTGCACGTCAGGCGCCATTGTGAGTACTACGACATGATACAGCCCATACGGACCCATTTCTGCATCAGCAGCTGGTCCGCCACCTTCTATAATCATTACGAGCCCAAACTGCCCCCAGCTGACCGCCAGCCGGTGGGATGCAGCCAGGCAGGGTTCCCGTTATAGAGGGCCAGCCAGCGTCGTGTAGAGGTCCCCTCAGGGCACCAGCCACCCTTGCGGCCGTCCCTCATCCCTTTGAGGACCAGCTTGGCTCCTGGAGAGGGCCGTAGTCCTCAATCCTGGAACGGCCATACCTAAAACGTGACGTCAGCCGACTGCCTTCCACTGATTGGGCAGAGCGTTGTCACTGGAAGAGTCGTGAGCGCGATGTCCGACATGAGAATTCATCTGTACCGAGACCGTTGTTATTCCTTCACCCGAGTTAAATGATGCTGTGTGGAAAACCACGCTGTGGTCCGTAATCGAGGAACAGACAAGTGAGTTTGGAGCTGACGAGAAGATCGAAAATAGAGAGAGAAACAGTGTGGCCTTGCGATCCCCCCACCCCTGCTGAGGAGGAACTAGAGAACTCAGCTGTAATGGAAAAGCACCTTTACTGAGCCGTGCCGTGACTGTGTAGTGGAAAAGTGCCAATAGTTACTCCCTCCATTTACCTGCACTTCATTAAATTTCTTCACTTTGACATTCAAAGTAGAGTTTTCAACGGGCCTGAAAATTACAACCCGACCTGACTCGGCCCGTGGGTTTTAAGCCCGGACCCGACAGAGCTCGATACACCAGCATTAGTTGTCTGGCCAAACCCAGCCCAGCCCAACAAAAAAAAAGAAAACTAAACTAAAAAAGTGAAATGCTTTCTTTGCAGCGAGAGCAGATGGTGCTGGTACTAAGCAGCACCTTATCAGCGGGTGAAACTGATTCAATTTCGGCCACAAAAACATTGTGGTTTTTTGGAGATATACACAGCATCTCGTGCCAAACCAACCCGACCCATCGGCCTTACTCGGGTTTGGGTTGAAATTGAGAACTCTAATTCAGAGTACTGGGCGAAAGCACATTGTGTCAACTCCCCTCCATGGGCCTTTGCAATGCTTCCACACAGCGTCGGACACCACCCCTCTCTCCGCGGAAAGAGGAGGGCGACAGTATTATTAAATTGCAGATTTGCACCTTTACATAAATGCATTTTCTTGAATGTGTTTTGGTCAAAAACAGGTGTTTTTGGCGAAACCAGCCAACGTTCTACTGCCGTTTACTAAAGAATGGAAAAAGGTAGAAACAAACTTTTTTTTCCTAACGAAAGAAGAGAGTCTACTCTTAATCTTGGTAGTTTTGGTGTTTACATGTTTACATGAACACAATATTCTGTGGGTCTTGAAGGGTCTGTAAAAAATGCTCTAAAACGGCTGGCAGCCAATGAGTTAATAATAAATCAGTTAAAAAAAAGAACTTATTATGATAATGATTATTATTATTGGCACTATTATCATCATTATTAACATCATCATCACTGTTAGGCTATTATTTTGGAAATAAACTACCTTTTTGCACTGTTCACCTCCCTATGTCTGCATTATTTGACCTCCACATTGATCTAAATGCATTTTTTTGAATTCTATTGGTCTCAAAGGTATCACCAACAGAATGGGCACCCAAACATTAGTGGGAAATGACACCTTAAGTGTTTTTCTACCGTGTTTGGTTCCAGCGATAGGCATTTTTGAATATTATTGGCGGCCATCTTGGATTTGACCTCTCCCGGGCCTCAGAGGTCAAATCTGACTTCCCTCCCGATCTTAAAATAAACCTCATGGCATAAACTAACTGTGGTAGAAGTTTCATGTTTCTTTCAAAAAGTGCACAATTTTCATGCTTAGCCGCTGTACTACTGTGTTTATAAACATTTAAACGAGCACCAGGTGGATTGTTTATGAAGTTAACGAGCTCTGGCCTGAGAATCAGACATTACCACGGCAACTCGAGGTGGTTACCACCATAGATATATAAACATAGATGCCGCGTTCCATACTGCCGAACAGCGCCACCATGCGTCTGCTGGCCGCCATGTTGTGCAGGGCATAAGTTCTAAATGGCTGACGTTCTAAACGTTGTAACAATGGTTGTAACCCCGAATTCTGATTAAATCTACTCGTAGGCGTCACTGGGGACGTCAAGAACGATTTGGTCCCTACCACCAAATTAACGAGCTACATTATCCTAGAAGTAGCCGAAACAGTGTGCACGGCACCGGAGCCAACTCGCAACAATGTAGCTTCAATTAAGTAGTTCTCAGACTCTTTCTGTCATCTCCCGCTTTGGACAAAGAGGGAATTTCAAGACGCACCGGGGGGGCTGGGTGGGAAGGAGGGGGTCGATTGAACGATAAGCAGCCAACAGATAGGCCTATGTGCTTAATGTTTGGGTGCAACAAAGTCCCTGTTAACAAAATCAACATTTAATCTGTTCAAATTAAAGTTAGTGATCTGTTTGAAGCAGCTGCAGACAGACGTGCAGCTGACAGTGACGGTTTCCTCATCACTAAACCTGAGCCACCGTCAGATCCTTCCTCACTCACGTCGTGACGATGGGACAAAGTCTCTTATTGTAGGCTATAGGTTATTATGTGGTTTTCTTCTCTTTAACAGTCTCATTTCAGTTTTTGCCGGTCAACCTGCATCTGGTGCGCACCCGCTGCTTCTCTCGCGTTTGCTCACTCGCTCACTCGCTCACTGTCGATCCGCATATAAATGAATATTATATGAATAAAAGAATAAAAAGGAAAAAACAAAGACGCGAAAATTGAAATGCCTAGTCAGTTCACTAGAGCTGGTCACCGTGCTTGTCGAGCTTCAACACTGGTCGGACCTGGTCGGGACTCCAGTTAAGGGAACACCAAGTCAGTTCATCATTACACACCCAAGACACTGATAAATCCTATTTTTTTCCCCATCTTCATAGCATGCAAAAGATGTAAATTTGTTGTTACCTTTCCACACCACACTTAAGCTTGTCCAGCACTTTGACTATGCCTACACAGAACATTATTTTCATCTTCATAGACATGGAATAGGCTACAAAACAATAATTACAATATTAAACCTTCATTTAATCAGGTAAAAATAAAATAATACCACAGCATAACAGCATAATAAATCACACATACTCAACTTCAACTTCGAAGAACTTTATTTTTCTGTTAAGAACTGATAAATAAACAAGATAAATACATATAAATAAATATAAATGTTGAAATGTTAAAAATACAAAACAGATGTTAAAAAGAGAGGCACACACACTAGCATACACAAATTATTTATATTTTTAATGAAAGTCCGGGAATAAATTCCTTACCAAAAGTAAGCCCCAGGCCGTTACTCCAAGGCCCCGATTACCTTCCAAACCTCCAGCACCAACACTCTGGTTGTCGGATGTTTGTGTGTGTATATAGCCTATGTTGTCTGATGTTATGTGCAGTGGCGGCTGGTGGTCAAATTAGTTGGGTGGGCTAATAAATAAATTATAGGCTACCCATTAAATGGTTAACACAGCAGTAGCTAAAAGTTAGGGTTATCCCATCTCACAAAGGTAGGCCTATAGCAACTAACTAGGCCTACACACTGCATTAAGTAGAAGGGTCTAGTCCAAAAAAAAAAAAAACACTTAACCTGGTTATCTCACACATACGTACACACAGTCTCTCTCTCTCTCACCCCCCCACACACACAGTCTCCCTGTCTCTCACGCGCGCACACACACACAGTCTCTTTCTCTCTCTCTCACGCACGCACACACACACACGCACGCACACACACACACACACACACACCCAACGATATTGCTCAATTAAAAAAAAAAGAAAAAAGAAGACGATATATGCAGCTCATATCGACGGCCTTTCTGGTCTGTTATCGCCATGTCATTTAAGTCTGGTGCTCCCAGTGAGTTTAGAAACTAGATTCTCCACTTCGTTCATGTTAGCAAAGACAGTTTAGAGCAGTAAAGTAATGCTACCTGTGATGCTAGTGCCTAGCGCCGCTGTTTCTGTCTTCTCCCTCCCACAACAACACAACTTTCTCCGGTTCCTGTCATTGGTCTGAAAACAGCGGTGTTGGGCTAAATGAAATTAGCCCCAATGACAAGTAAACCAAGGGGGCGGGACATGACGCCCAGGGGTGTAGCACCAAATTCTGGGCCCTGTACACTCTCAATGTCAGTGGGCCCCTATCCATGCCCGCGAGGCGCGTGAGAGAAAAAAAAAAAAGGTAACTTTTTTGATTTTCCCGGTTTGACCTGTTTGAACAGCCGTAGACAGCACAGACCGTAAGCATTTTTGTAAAATGCAAATTTGTGATGTTGTGATTTCTTTTTATATAATTGCACTAACTGGAGCAAGACTGCTCTGACATGTTTCCTGTTTGTTTGTTTTTTTAAATAGAAATCCAAGTTAAAAAATAAAAGAGGAAATTGATCAAATGCGACAGTATGGTTATTTTAAGCACTTGAATTTACAGGGGGAAAAAAACATACCGTGATATATACCGTTACCGTGATATGAAATTACTCATACCGTGATATAAGATTTTGCTCATACCGCCCAACCCTATTTGGCCTACTTGTGCTCAAATACCTAAAACATTAGGCTACATCTGGTTTGTGTACTAACATTTTGATCCATGACACTCGTCCTCCTAATTATTTGCTATCACACACAGTATTCATCATGCTCAATAAGTTGCAGAGGCAAAAATGTTTTAAGCCATTTTTCAGCCAGATTGAGAAAAATAGCTAATTGTTTTTCTATGTTCTCACCACCCAGACCTATCTCTTTCTCTCTCTATCTATCTATCTGTGGCAAAAATCAGAATCACAATAATTTTTGATTGATAGTGAGATCACAGTTATTTAACATGATTATTCATTGGCTTTGGTAACATCATGAATTTATTGAACATTGACAATAGCTTTTAAGCACAGCACTGCACCGCAATGCTAAGGCTTTTTACCAGACAAAAATAATAAATTGCGTTATTGCTCAATTAATATATTACTAGTGTGCACTTGAGCCTACAGTGATATTGGTATGTTATTTACATGTTGATATATGCAGCAGCAATATTGCTAGATGGATCATTCATTAAATCTCAGCACGGAGTTTCACTTTCAGCTCTGCTGTGTTAGTAGACAAAATGCTATAGCACACACACTGAACCAAAAGGCTAACTTACTTTAAACTTCAGGTAAACAACTCATATTTAGACAGCAATTCTACCAGTCAGCACCACTCTCTCTCTTTCTCTCTCTCCACCTCGCGAACCAATATACCAACGTAAGGGGGGGTCGGAGGGGGGAGCTCGCCTTTGAATACTTGAACAACGATCTCACCTTGTCTTTGCTCATCTCTAATCTCATCTTCAGAAGAGCTGCCAGGACTGACCACTGCTGCTTCTGCTGCTCCAGCTGCTGCGGCTGCGCCACTCTCTGTTTCTGAAACTGGTTAATATTGACAACTAACGTTAGCTGGCCTGTAATTGTCTTTATACTTACAGCCGCAAGCAGCCTGGTTGGCAGCTAGCTAAGCTAAAGACTTCACGTGAGCATACAAATATAAGCAGCAGCTGTCTGGAGTGGACTATGTTAACTTTAATTGGACTTTGCATGACAAGCTAACTTGGTTCACCTTTGGGAAAGAAAGCAGTCAGCAGCTGCCTCCCCTCGTTCTGCCGTCTTTCTTTTTGTTTCCTCTCTTTCTTTTTCTGATAGCCCGATTTATGTTTTTTGGGCAGCATGATGTCCTGCACACAGGTCTCTGATCTGGGCGCACTGTCTGACCTTACACTTGTTGCCGGTCGCTGTTGGGCGGACTAAACCATTTTGCATCTCCAAGAGGGGGGCCCCAGAATGTCTAATATGTTGGGAGAACTGTGACATTAAATTCATTTGATGTTATCAATATATTTGAAATAAATTATGACACCAATTAATTGGAGGGCCCAATTCATTCGAAATAAAAACATCACAAAAAAAAAAAAATCAGGATTTTCATGGGCCCCTCTCTCTACTCGGGCCCTGGGTAGTCAGGTCCACTTTTCCCCCCACTACCACGCCCATGATGACGCCTGTCAATCACTGACCCTGCGTCAACCCGCTGCTGATTGGTCAGAACCGATCGGCCTGTGGGCTGAATGAAATTAGCCCAAACAGTCGGTAAATGGCGAGGGCGGGACATGGAACCTGTCAATCATCCACAGTCGGAAAATGAATGATAGCAGACTCGGTGAGCTCGGGCTGATTAAAATTAGCCCATTTAGAGATATCCTGTGTTTTTCTTGAAACTATTTAATATTGTTGCCAGTTCCGATTTTTATTAAGACTTAGAACAATCTTTTGTATGTTATTTAGAGAATATTTTTTCCTCATCTTTTGTTGTGTAATGCAGGGAGGGCTTAGCCCCACTAGCCCATTGATACCAGCCGTCACTGGTTATGTGTATTATTTGTGTTGTGTGTACATGTATGTTTTGTGTGTGTGTGTGTGTGTGAGAGTGAGTGATATAACACCTACCTGTTGCAAGAGATGCAGAAGCCTCCGTCACACCATACCTCAGTGAAACACAATACAGTTTAGAAAGCAGTTTCATATTATGGCCATGTGATGTCCTCGCCTACAGTATTTTCTGTGGAACTACTGTGAAAAACGTAACCATCAGCTCAACACTAGAGATGGTGATGTATTTCTTTCCACAGGAAGTCAACAATTCTTTCATTTTCACAACAGCTGTGGAAGTCAAGTTCATTTAATTGTCTCTATGTAGCTCATAATTACAATAAATAAATAAACATCTGAAATCAGAACTGCCTCGTAGAACAGAGATATTTTATTAATAACTGTGTGCACATGCTGATAAATAAATAAATAAATAAAATGAACAGAATATGTAATAAAGCATGTTGCTATAGAGACTTCCTTACGATTGAATTGTTTTTATTTCCATAAAAGCCTCACTAGTTCTTTTAAAGTTATAAATGAATTAACTACCCCTGGTTCTCTGACCTTGGTGTTAATTATCATTAGGGCCAGAGCGGCCCTATTGTAATCGTAGTGTTTATTATTATTTTCTTCCACCTAAAATCGCATTCTTGGAACGTTTCCCATGCCCCAAAATACATCAAATTTGGCATGCGCATGGCTGGTGAAAAATTTGTTATTTTAAAGTCGTTTGACATGGGCGTGGCCGAATGGTGAAATGGCGCCCCCTTAGAAAATTTAAAAACATAAGCCAAACGCATCATAGAACATGCCAAGGCGTACAAAAAATCCTCTTAACGTCATTTTGACGGCCACTTTGAATTGAATCTTCCCTGATGGCGTGTTTTTGGCCATTTCCCCACCTCGTATTTGAACGAACTTGTCCTAGGGATTTCACACGATCAACTTTAAATTTGTTTCAGCTCATCAAGACCCCATGGTGATCTAAAGTTGTGCTCTGCAGGTGTGTAGGTCATAGGGCGTGGCTTCTAGGGCTCGATGAACCTTGGCGACTATTTCAGTTGTTTTAATCTGCGGCTTTAATTTTGTAATTATAATCTTTTTGCTATATTAGCTATTATATGCGTAAGAAACCTGAAATACACAAGTTCCATCCATTATGATCAACAAACTTAAAACTGTAGTTCTGAAACCTTCCGGTCCCTCCTGTTGCTACTAGGTGTTGTTATCGCGAGAATCTGCAGTGATTGGGGAAACATGGCTAGGCAATAGCTATATTGACCCTTTGAGGTGTTTTAGGTCAATAAACTGCACACACTCCAGCCTTGTAAATATTGCATGTGTACGCCAGTTTAACTCCATTAAGGATGAATGTTTTTAGGGTGTAGTACAATTATTGTAATATACTTGGTAATAAAAAAAACGAAAACTAATTTAAATTTCTCATCAACCTTAAATCCAGAATATAGAATATATACACATACTATATACTATTTACATTAATTGTTGTCATTCCTACATGATTATATTTACATATTACAGAATCTTATTTACATATTGTACAAAAATGTTAAAGGGATAGTTCACCCCAAATTCAAATTGCACTCATTATCTACTCCCCCTCATGTGGACTAAGGGCTGGGAGAAGTTTCAGAGTCCTCCGTGGCTTCTCTGAGTTACAGGGCGTCTCGGCGTAGCAGTGCATGTCCATATGACGGTTGAGAACGGAGCTCACTTTTCTTCGTCCAAAAAGACACAACAAAAAACATCTAAATTTCTCCACACAGCTCGTCTGTAATGTCCCTCTTGTATTGAAGCCCCAATATGAGAAATTGTTCCGAAAGAAATTAAATAAGTCTATATTTTAAGCTTGTTTGTAGCGGAAGCTCCCAGTGTCTCACGTTACTGCTCTGCTGGTGTCGGTGGAGCCGTGAACTGGAAGACACAGGAAGAGCAGTGAACTGAGACACTGGGAGCTTCCGCTACAAACAAGCTTAAAATATAGACTTATTTAATTTCTTTAGGAACAATTTCTCATGTTGGGGCTTCAATACAAGAGGGACATTACAGACGATCAGCATGGAGGTATTTGGATGTTTTTTGGTGTGTCTTTTTGGACGAAGAAAAGTGAGCTCTGTCCTCAACCGTCATATGGACATGCAGTGCTGCACGGAGGCCCACTGTAACTCCGAGAAGGAACAGAGGACTCTGAAACTTCTCCCAGCCCTTAGTCCACATGAGGGGGAGTAGATAATAGGCGCGTTTCCACTGCAGGAACTTCGGGGTAATTTTACGGGGCCAGCCCCGTAGGTGCGTGTTTCCACTGCAGGAACCTCCCCCACAGGGCCATTTACAGGAACTTTTACGGGGGCCCTGAAAAACGTTCGGCCCTGAAAAGCTCCTGGGTGGGGCTCGAGGTTAACCCGGCGCTGATTGGCTAAAGCTAGAGCAGGCTCTGACGCTACCAGAAAGCACCAAAACAACCGGCATTTTTAAAAGGGGGAGCAGAAGGGGAGCATTAGCCTAGCAGACACCGCTGTAAACAACAAGAAAACAGCAGGAAGATGTACACAAATGGAGCGACGATGAGGTGCAGAGCAGACATTGATTGCAGTCTATAGCACCGAGGAGATTCAGAGGGGGTTTGAGTCATTGCGGCGAAATGAAAATATCAGCGCACCTCGACACACTGGGGATCCATCACGCCGTAAAACAATGCCGTGAAAAGTTAAAAAAAAAAAAAAACTCAAGCAGGATTACAATCGCGCCTACCGCCTCAGCTCCTTCCATCCTTCTCCGTTGTTGTTATGATTTTTGTGCATGTGCTTGTGACCTGCCTGGGTGACGTCACGGTCGAAACTGTCGCACAGCGATTAAGCGGCTATCGAAACTCATGACGTCGCCGCAGGTTTTTTTTACAGTCTATGGGTCGGACTCTGCAGTGGAAACACGACCACTGAGAGGGCCGAGTGAGATGACGGTTCCTGTAGAAGTTCCTACCTCCTCCCTTTACCAGGAACTCCTGCAGTGGAAACACGGCTAATGAGTGAAATTTGAATTTGGGGTGAACTATCCCTTTAACCTAAGCCACTTAGGCTTTTGTTGTCCTAAAGTTGTTGCAGTTGTTGTTGATGGTGGTAGGGTGTGTGTGTGTGTGTGTGTGTGTGTGTGTGTGTGTGTGTGTGTGTGTGTGTATGTGTGTGTGTGTGTGTGTGAGACACCTACGTATGCTGTAAGGATTAGTATCCCTGAAACAGAATTGTTTTGGAGAGCTTCTTTCGCAAGCTACCACGTTGAAGCTGGAGAGTGTGCAGTTTCGCCACATGGTATTGTCTCAGCCTGTGAAATTTGCTGACCACTAACGACAGGAGGCAGAAGTGGTGATTATCAATGCCGTCCTGCGTTTCAATGACATGGTCACCAAGACTGAAGACATCCTCTGAACCAATGTCTACCCGTACCATGTGATTGACCAGGGAAACGGAGCACTGACGAGCAGCTGACATGATGTTAGTGGTTTGTCTGATGCAGCGCTCTGCAGAGCGAATCGCCTTGACCGTACCTAGGGATGGCATCATTAGGCCTCCATTATTCTTCAGGGTCAACAGGTGATAACTTTCGGAAAAAGATGCTGGTACAGCATCAGAAACCAAGCTGTTCCGGCAAACATCGCATGGCAGCTGCTTCATAACTTGTCTTACGACAAACCCTCCGATGTAAACGAGAGCATTTTCGGTCAGCCCTCCAAACCGAGTTGGGAGGTAGTTGTGGTCCAGTACCACGCCATGAATCACTTCCACAAATGGCGAGGAGGCAGTGTCAGAATCCTAAAATAAGATAAAATAAGAAAATCACCTTCATTAATCTCCAGCACATTATCTACATACATATTCCTCGAACACAATATTCTGAAATACTAAAATATAATAATACACATAGCGAACATACCTTTGCTGGCACCACAGATGACATGTCCGCGGCAGACAAGGAGACTGTCACATCCTGGGCCGTCACGTTGCCAGTCTTGCCTGGTGTAACCCCACACCGGACCATTAGGCGTCTGAAAATGCTCTGAAACTGTACTGAGCTTGGGTTGTTGTTCCACCCACCTGTAATTTGCACATTACGTGGCATAGATCTGCATCATCTATTTCCCTTGTCCATCTTAGTTATACCATATTATTTTGTATTCAAAAACGTTATTCCTACCTGATGCTCTGATACAGTTAAACAGGAGCTCTAAATGGTCCTGGCTGAAGCGATACGTGCAGACATAACGTTGTGATTGCAGCAGCTCTGGAATCATCGCAGTCAGGGTGTTGATATTGATGATAAATCCAGTCACGGATAAGTTCCTTTGAAATGGGTAGAAAAAAAGAAATCAAAACACTAGTAGTAGTATTTGGAAAATAAATCCTGGGGTCTGGAAAGGTCAAACACGTGTTTTCCATGACTGGAAAATTGGTCAACCATTTTCCAGGTTTTCCAGGACAAGTGGGAACCCTGAGACTTATTGTATCCTTACTGTGGAAGAATATATGTATTTTTTTTTAAAAAAAAACCTCTTTGAGCGGTACAGTGGTGTTCCATCATTCATTTTCAACGCAGTGAGGTACAGCCGGGCCTCTTTCAGGAATTGTGTCGTCTCTTCCCAGTTGAGAGAACCCAATGGTGCCTTAGAGCCTTTTGCCCGTGGATTCCGGCTGTTCATGATGTCAAACAATCTGTCCACTACCTGAAAACACAAAAAAATCCCTATTGTAGGTTAACTGTCAAAGTACTTTTTTGGGGCAAAATCTCAACTGCCCAACAGCTACAGAAATAAAAGAAAATACTTCAAATATAGCTTTTTAGGGGATCTGTCATGTTGTCAATCTTTATACACAGTCTATGTATAACACTGATATTGATAACACTGAGAGCTGAAAATAGCAAGGATTACCTCAACGAAATGCGCTGTTGCTGAACAGTCCTGGAACTGTGGGTACCCAGCTTCCCTCAGCATGCACAGTGCTTTTCCCACAGACCGGCTCAATGTTTGTGCAGCCAAGCTGACCTTCATTTTCTGTGAGCTGAAGTCAATATGCTTGCATGTGACCCTGTTTGCCGCATGTAGACCCTCTTGCTGTTGAGCTTCATTCAGTTGGGATATGAAGTTCCAGCTCACTTCTCCAGCAGAGCTCAAAATTGGGCTGTATGCATGTAGCATGTTGCGGGCCAATTTCAGCATGTGACATGCATCCATCATGACATAAACGCGTTCACCTGTATGCAGTAGAACAAAAAGATTATTTTGCCATAAATAACCAGTATGGGTACAGGTACAAGGCAAGTATTGTTCCCTCTTATACTTAAGCAGTAAACCCTGAGAAGCAGTGGGTTACAGTGCTAACCTATATACGTATAGCCCATAGTAAACCAAGTAAAAAAATCAACAATTTATTGGTAACCATGCAACAACAAAATTATTACATAATGATTAAGTTGAGCAAAGAGCAGCAACGCTATGTCTGTTTACACTGATGCAGAGGAATGCACATTTCATCACATTTAAGGACTGGGAAGCACTCATTTTATAAATCTATTAATTGCATTTTACATGAATGGCTATGACTGTGACCTTAGTATAGGGTATGTAAACCATGTGTACTCACCTGTTGAAGGGTGGGCAAAATATGTTTTTAAAGGCTGTGAAGATTGCAGCTTCAGCTGGCATCCGAGCATATTGCACATGCTGATGTTGGTTGCATGCCCATCCATTGTCACACACAAAACTTTGACACCACGCTCATGTAGTGCCATCAATGCATGCTCCAACAAAACCTGTAAAAATTGTAAAGACAAGAGGTAACAAGAATCCCCATGTACCTGTTCTCACACTAGTTATATGTGGAAAGATAAATGTTCTGTGCTATTCTAACCTTCTGAGTGTCTGGTGTCAGTGTATTAGTGATGAAATATGCGATGGGGGCTTTCCAGTGGCCTTGCAGTCCTACCACCATAAACACAGGGGCTTCACTTGCTACACTACTCTCATCAATGCCATCCCCAAGATCCACGAAGCCTGACATTTTCTGCTTGTGAGAGTCGTACTCCACTTGCTTCCTGATAGCCATGGCATCGATCATAAGACACACCTGACCATACTTAGCTGGATCTTCCTGAACTTTCTTTTGTAGCATGTCTAAAAGAAAGCTATTTATTCCAGGCTTGCTGTCCACAGACTTCAGCCACCTGTGTAATATATATTTATAAAGGTTGAAGATGAGATTAATGGATGCTGATAGTAAAGTACCGTACATTCACATTACACCCTCAGTTTGTGCAGATGTGGAAACACTCCCTTTGAGCTGGAGTGTAGGTATGGTGCTCTTTTAGGAGTTCAACTGGAAGATCTGGAAAATTAGAAAAAGCAGACGCAATAATATAAAATGTGTTTTCAATTAATGCATTATGTTGGGGTGAAACATGATAGTGTAACATCTATACAGTCCAATTCAGTTCACAAATGGAAATGTTGGCAATGTGATATTATCTACTGCCTTTGTCAGTATGAAATAAACCCACTGTATATTTTCATGTCAGTAAAACCTACCAGAGTAGTGGTCAAGCTTCAGCTGCAGTTCCTCAGAGATCATGTTTTTGTCTTTTAAATCCTTCAGAAGTGACTTCACAGTTTGTTTGCTCCTTCTTAGGCGATCCTTAGCATTTCTCAGCAGCTTCTCCAGCTTATCAACTCTGGCTTGAGTCTCAGCCATTTTCGATTTCACGTGATAAGGGTCAATAGCATACATGGCCGTAGCTACCATTGAGGACACCGAGGTCATGACCTCGGTATTTTTTTCGGCCTAATGAATGAAATTTTAAAAAAAAAAGAAAAAAAAAGTGCAAAGTATTAGGGAGGACAGATGGAAGGTGACTGAGTGACTCCTCTCTTGTCCAAACAACAATTCCGGTAGGCCTATAATGCTCTTGTTGGTTACATGCTGCTATTCAGACATGCCGCTATTTCGACATTGACTTCTAATTGTCGGAATAGCGGCATTAACATTATCTTTTAAGCGTCCCACTATTCCGACATTTTTTTTTTTCATTGTCGGAGTAGCGGCACTTTACTATTTTTCAAACATTCCGCTTTTCCGACATTGATTGATTACGTTATAGTCAGAGTGTCCTTCTGATTTATTTTTATTTTTTCATCTGAGACACTGTTTCTCATACACAAATACATAGGCCTATTAGAGAAGAAAAAACAAACCCTCCAAGTTTAAAAACACACTGGCAGCAGCGCACACTGATCTGCAGAGCTGAGACTGTTATTATTCTGTCACCTGAGTTTATCCTGCTGCTTTACATTGTTTTAACATAGCCTAGGTAAAAGAAGAAAAAAAAGATTGTCTGGAATAAAGGGGCAGATTACATAAGATTATTCTTTTTTCTGCTCCCTTTTGTTGAGATTTGGGAGGTTTTTGCCTGATTTATTGCCCGATGCCATGTATCTCGCTTTCTTTCCCCCTCCCTCCGCCCGTTGTCTTCGTTGTCACTTTGTTGTCGCTCCACAGAGCGCACATGGCTAATTAATATGCACGTGCTGACCATATGGTTGTGTAGGCATTCCGGGACGGAGGTGTGTTCACGTGCGCAACTGCGCACCATTCTTGGATCCAGTTATCAAAGTTGAGGTGCAGAGTTGTGCACGCACAGTTTGATAGATCTGAAAAAGGTGTAAATATTTTGGGCTGTCTTTTCACCGTAGGCCTAAGCAAAACATTTAGTAGCAGCAGTTTTACACTGCTTACTTACAGTTTTGATAAATGAGGCCCCAGGCCATAAGCCCAGAGTCCAGACGCTCACAGCTGCAGCTCCGCGGCTCATCCGCGGCGCTGTCCGTGGTGCTGAAGGTCACAGGTTAACTTGACAAACAAACTGCAGCATAGTTCTGTTTGTTTATCATATGTGTCAGTTTTGTTTGCTTGATAGTTGAGTTGTTGAGATTAAGAACATCACTCCCTCATCAAACCAGTGATAGACATGCTGAAAAGAAAAGAGGGAGAGAGACGCGCCTGGGTATCGCAGCTGTAAAAAAAAAAAAAAAAAAAAAAAGACGTGTCGGAATAGCGGTATCAAAAAGTGTCGGACTACCGGCATGTCTAGATAGAGGGATGTCGTAATAGCGGGATGTCTAAATAGTGACATGTCGGAATAGCGGGATGTCTGAATAGCGGGCGGACCCCGCTCTTGTTTATTGACGCCCTCACGTACGCTGGTGTTTGTTTACTGGTCGCGGGAAAAAAGGCGATTCATTCGGAAAAAGCGAGTGATACAGCGCGTCGCGGAGCCTGCTTCGGACTGTTGCCTGGCGATGTCGTTTGCCCCTGCGTGGATGATAATCCTTCTTGCCTGCGGATGGGAGCTCAGGATGTCCGGAATTTTCCCGGTTATGTCCGCAACGGTGGCTCCGGGAAACGCCATGGTGAACGCCCCCCTCATGCGGACGTGCCTCACAATCGAGTCCCCGATGACCAGGGTTGTGGGCGCGACCGCTCGGTCCTCAGGGGGGCAAGCCAGCTCAGCCACCCCGCCACCCACACCAGGACCTGGGGTGTGATCCCTCGCCTGATGGGAAGAATGGGAACGGGATGAGTGCCAGCGCACCGCGTCCTTGACGAGCCGCCTGCGCTGGGATGAGGAGCTGGGCGGCGGAGGCGGACAGCCCCGAGTTGGACACCCACCTGCTGGAGGGCAGCTCGCCGTGAGTGGAGGGAAGGCTGTGGTGTCTGTCAGCGGGGGGACAACACAGGCAGCAGCAGAGCGGCTGTGGGGACCTCCAGAAGACAGCGTGGGGGAGGCTGAACCGACCTGGTGGTGCAGGGTAGCTGCCTTGCTTCCCCCCCGATGGCGAGGGACCCGCGGGCCTGGGTGGCGGTGCCCCCGGGGAGGGGGGCTGTGGACACCGCGCCGGTCGGAGGAGCCGAGCCCGGACCCCGATCATCGCCCGGGGCGCCAGCAAGCTGCGACAGAGCCTCATAGTGATTGGAGAACATATTTTTACTCTATTTAACTACTTAAATCCCTGTGTGATGTTTAGGGACGGGCCAGGACCATGGATGTATTAGCTATATTGGCCAGGACCTGTGATCAGGACAGTCAGCTTGGAGGCTGAAGTTTTGAAGGGTGCACTGTGAGACTGTCACCACATTTCAGCTGTTGTAGAGGAAAACTCAGCGCTTCTTTTCTTTTTACATCGACAAAGCACCAATAGAGACCGTGGGGATACTACACGGGTGCGGATCCGGTGTATTTATCAAAGCTTGGTCACCGCTGAGGCACCGGTCGTTTCAGCTGCGTTCATATGGAGTTATATAGCCTACTTTAAAACTCTTTAGGCAGTGATCAGTGTCGTAGGCATTTTAGCGATGGCACAAGCCTGAGGTCATCAGGTAACAGTGTTGCCTCTTTTTTTCTTTTTTTTTTTTTTACAGCTGTGTGATTATTACTCCCTGCGGTTCCTGTTTGAAACATAGATCGCGCTACATTACGGACGCCATCTGTAGCGGGCAAACAGCCAATCATTCAGCAGATGTGGGGGTTTGTTTGTAAACAGAGCAGCATGTAGTGAAAAGTCCGAGGAGAGAGGTGGAAACTGGCTCCGGTAGCCTAATCCGGGGTAAGTTAACGTTACCGTGGCTACCGTGGGTATCCCACAACTCTAATAAACACATCTTAACGTTACTAGACATAGCTAACGTAAACACACTCAACGGATCATTTTTTTTATACAAAAATATGTCAAAATATCATGTTTAACTTTACTTTAAAAAAAGAAACCTGGAACTAAGAGGCTGGTCTAACGTTAACGTTAGTAACGTTACCACCACAACGGTCGTTAAACTTTTCATGACAGTTGGAAGCAACATTTCACGATCACTAACTATAAACAGTTAAATACAATGAAATTGCAACTTAGACCTGTGAAAGGTGATCCCCCGCTGCCGATTCTCTGGGAGCAACCAAAAGCAGCACAGAGGGCTGGCATTTTCTCTGTTATTTTATTGGTTCACCGGGCACACTCTGTCTCAGCTGATGCTCCGGTCCTGCACAATATGGCGGCCCCGCTGACGTATCGCCAGATATAGAACGCGGCATCTACGTTTATATATATATGGTTACCACAGCGATATGGGCCCCCCAGGCTGAGGCAGACAGAAACGTGGAGAAAAAGAGTGATTTTCTGCCTCTGCACCGGTCTCACATTTAGGCTTACTGTGACAAAACGGTAACTCCTATCAGAACAAAACACAGATCACGTTGTTCTAAGGACTTCCTGCAAAATGTGGTAGGATTTGGTGTTTCTACAGTAAATATTTTGGAGACGCTGGCAGTTTTAAAACATCGGTCCGTTCTGCTTCTCTCAGAAAATATTTGTATTGGAGTCAATGAGGAGCAGAGACAGACGTGGCCGCACTCAGAGGCTTATTCTGTAAATTCTGTAAGTCTCTCTGATATTTTGAGCACATGATATGAGAGATAACAAGTTTGTCTTACAAAATCATGTGTGTAGAGTGTAAATTGTGGCCGTGCTGACAGTTTATCCAGAAAAAATCCAGAATGTTTTTTCACTCTCTCCCACTCTAACCGATGTCACACGCTCTGACACGAACATTCCGTGCAATACACAACCATTATAATCTCATAATTTCTCCAAAAATGATCATGGTCATTGATCATGGATTGATCAAAAACTATATGACCTATCAAAACGTGGAGTAATACGACAATACACAAGACTTGTGTCCACTGTTTAAAGTTTAAATGGATAGAATATGCTAAAAGTATGCCTGAGCAGTAGACGTTTGTTAAACTCCAATGATTGGTCTTTTTCGCTCTTTTTTTTTCGCCCGTCCCATTGACTTCAATGCAAAATTTTGCGCAGTTTTTCGCGAAAAATTCGTACACTGTTGAGAAAAGTAATAGCACACCGATCCCGATCAGGACGCACGTTTTGATATATAATTGCAAATGATATATAAATGCAACTCGAAGAGTTGCAGGGACCAGTGCCCGGTGCGATGGCCCGTGGCCCTAATAACAACTGAAAGTCTGTGAACATCACCAGGTAAAGTCCACCTGAAGAACCTGCACCTGTGGACCCACAGCTGGAACAGGTGTTCACTCCACACCTGCCTCAGAGCCACCACCAGTGTCCCATGCCTAGTCCACACGAGCCCGGGTATTTTTGAAACCGTGAACATATGTTCCCGGTTGTATGTCCTGTCCACATGCAACCGCGCTTTTGGAACCCTGAAACCGTGGTTTTTTGAAACCGGAGTCCAGGGTGGGGTTTTCGGCCGGGGTTGGTTTCACCGGGTGCGTGTGGACACTGCAACCGTGATTGTTTTACTCGTTTATGTCATAGCTGCACACGTGCTGATGTAAACACTGCCAGCTGCAGAGGTTGTTTGCAGCGGTTTGCAGGTGAGCTTGCAAAAATGGAGGTGACAAAGTGGATTTTTATCACTTTTTATTTTATTTTTTTATTTTTTTACATCATCTAAATGCTAGGCTATTTGTATAGTTTTTCGATGAGAAAAATATAAGGAAACGGTCGTCAGGGCGATCCTCTTGTCAGCTCCAAACTCACCCTCAATCACAGACCACAGCTGGTTTTCCACACAGCATCATTTACAGTAACAAGTGACGCTACAGATCAGCTGTTTTTAAAATTACAGAACTACTACAGTAGCGCTGCAGTTTCTTATTCCCCACCTTGTTTGATTGAGAGTTTTTCGGGATGATTTTCATGAATGAACAGGCAATAGCCTATGTCCCGGGTACGACGACGGGAGGGGGGGTCGCGCTGCTGTAATGCAATGATAAAAAGAGCCTATGCGGAGATGAGGAACGAGCCAAAAGCCGAAAATGTATCTGTGACGTCCGCGGTCGATATAAAGTGGATATGTTTCATTCATCCATGTTTTGACAGACAACAGAACAGCCAGAGTTGCGCCGCACCAACAGACAGTCATGTGGCTCAGCAGCCAGGTGACGCACACAACACAACAACACAGTGCACAACAACACACAGCACAACAACACACAGTACAAGAGTCAAGCAACATGTGCAGGCTGCTGCAGCAGTGCACGTCAAAGGGACACCGCCGAAAATAAAATAAATAGGCTACACATTTTTATTAAATTAATTAATATTTAATTGTTGGACTTGGAGTCTGTGAAATAAAGCTATAATAACACTAGTTTTGAAATGGTTTTTGCGCATGTTTACATCCATAAAATGACCAAAAATGAACACTATAAGCGGATTTCTTGATAACGAATTATTTAAACAGCATTTGTATAGAAATGATTCCGTCCCAAGCCTTTTGATCCAAGCGGTTTCCACTGTATTTTGATTGGTTAAAACAGCCTTCCACGCGTGCATTGCATCACTTGGTAGCGGATTTCACAATTGCGTGTGTACGTAGTGTTTTTATTACACCACTGGTATGGACGTGAAGCAAAACTCCGGTTTCAAAAATACCCGGGCTCGTGTGGACTAGGCCCCAGTGTCTGGACTCTGGACTGTTTGTATTCTGTCCTCTGCTTTCTCCAGGAAAGACTCTAAACCGTGTTACTGGTGTCTGCCTTCTGCAACTGAATCCAGTGGCAGCTTGTCAATAGAGGGCACTATAATGGGTGCTGCCCCCTGATGGAAGGCAATTTTTTTATGTTTATTATTTTCCCAAAATAATCATTTTATTCCCTATTCTATATACGAATGTGGTTGGAGTTCTCAAGAAAGAGTCATATATTAAAATATGGACCATTAGGGTAATTTATTTCTCCTCTCTCCTGGGGCGCTGGAGAAGTCGCCACAGCCATGCAGCAGCTCAGCCAATCATTGACTGTTGCTAAGACAAAAACACACATAGCAACAGGTAATTTAGCTATTTTGCATGGTCAAATTTTATCCTGTTGGGGTGATGAAGATGTCACCCCAAACCAAAGATTTTGGTATCCAATAGCAACCAGAAATCAAGTTGAAACGGACCAGAGGTGCTTCTCTCAGACTATGATAGGAAAGCTAACTGGATGCAGTGTTCAGCAACTTTCAAATGCAGAATTCTGCTTCCTGTGCTTTCCTTTTTAAAACAACATGGACATGTGACAGTTGAGGTTCCTGTCACTATGCCTCCAATTGATTATGTGCCCTGGCTACTTGGCCAAAGGGATGTCCCTTTGAGTGACTGGCAAGCGCGCAAGACTCTTACCCGGGAGGTGTGGGTTCAATCCCCGCCCGGGCCCTCTTCACCTTGCCACATTCTGGCGTTGTCGGCAGGATCCATGTAGCACTAGGGGTGGGTCCATGTATTCCTAATGTGTGGCAGCCTGCGCGGAAGCACAAGGACGTGCTTGTGAAAAGAGGGGGAGAGATGTGACAGTTGAGGGTCCTGTCACTATGCCTCCAATTGATCATGCGCCCTGGCTACTTGGCCAAGGGGATGTCCCTTTGGGTGACTGGCAAGCATGCATGACTCTTACCCGGGAGGTGTGGGTTCAATCCCTGCCCGGGCCCTCTTCACCTTGCCACAGACAGATACCACACAGACTGTAACAGGAGTTAGAGACCTGTTTATCAGAATGGATTAAACACATGGATGCTGAAAATACATGTAACCAATGCTATCAAGCTAGCCATGCCAGGCAGGACTTGCATGGCTGTGCAGATGGAAGAAGGACAAGGCAATGGCAAGGTAATTTGTAGCTGTGGCAACGAGGATGGAAGGGAAATTAAACTGGATAATCTAACAAAAAAAAAACAACAAAAGAAAAGGGACCAACAATGCCACCCTGGGAATTTCACCCAGGGCATTAACTTAAAATGCAAGGCACACAGGTAAGTTCACTCAAATAGGCATGAGACATGGTTTACTGGTAAAAAAATACAATTTTATTGAAATAAGTCTTTTGTTTTTAAAATATATGTTTTTTTAATCTTTCGCACAAATTCAAGAAAAGAAAATCAACAAAAGGGGGCTGGAGCCGAGTGAGTGATCGGTACTAGTGCAAGGGGGGTTCCACCAAAATAAAGAAATCAACCCAAAATCACCCAGCACGTGGCACACACACAATGAAGTAAACCCGCTCCCAGGACACAGCAGACGAGACAAGGGGGGACACCACCACCAGGAAACCAGCACGCCACCACCGGTCTCCAGCAACTAAAAAGAGAAATAAACAAATCAAATAACAAAACCAAAACAATTACAAAATTACTTAAACAATCAAACACACTTTAACACATTCACATTCATTCACTCATCGGGGGGGGGGGGGGGCTAGGCCCCGATTGACCGCACTGGACAAGCCCCTGGTAGTAGGGCTACTTGGACACAGTGTACACCGTGAAAGGCAGGCGGCGGTGGACACCATGGGCCCTAGTTTCTTGGCGCAGCGCAGGTGGCGCAAGGTAACGCAGCTGGGCTAATGCAAGTTTCGACCAACGCAGCCTAGCGCAAAGTCAGATTGGAAGATTGGCAGATCGCGCTGCGCTGAGATAGGCGTGGCCGCGCAGCAGGGGGAGGCGTCACAGATTCAGCTTGGTGCAGTGGAAGTTTTGTGCGAAAATGTCCCGCCGAGGTTGCGCTGAAAGCTCGCCACCTCCAACCAGGTCTACTCTCAGCGCAGGGCGGAGCGCAGCAGGTGCAGTGGAAGTTTGGCTGACTGACCTGCAGTGCACACACGTCACCAAGACCTCACAGGCAGGTTTCCACAGTTCCAGACACATTTCAATGCAATAAATATCCACAATAACCACTATTTAATGCAACTAACGGAATCAACACGTGAATTTATATCTATATAGATTGTCCCGTCACATCTGACGTCAGATCAAAGCAGAGATCAAAGGCTGTCGGTGCGTACAGGAAACTCCACCTGAATTAACACAGCAGGGACGAACTGGCACTGAAAAGCAGCTGTGGATGTCCCAAGCAGGACTGAGGGTGGATGGCTGCATGTCGCTGCCGTGTTGAGATACCACTCTGCCCTTGTGATGATCGCTTTATTTATTTATTTACTTATTAATTCATTAGCGCGAGCGACTGCATCACGCAGCCGTAATGAAAAACAAAACACAAATCATTATCTCTCTTAGTCCACCACAACAGCCTCGGTATCAGATAGTCAGTATATAGCCTACTACAGTATACTCAGCATCTCTATCACAGAGAAAAAAGAGAAAAAAAGAGACAGACAGAGAGATAGAGAGAGAGAGAGAGAGCGCGTCCTTTACGCTGATTTCATTCCGCATGGTGTTTGTTTATGTTGTGATTAGTGTAGCCTACACCTCTCATCTTGCTTACACAGGGTTTGAATAAATGTGAGTTTCTTTATTAGTTTATTAGTTGTTGTATCTTACACTGAGCACCGGTTCTCACTGTATCAGATCAATCCTGGTTAAGTATATTAGTAAACTCATTATTGGTCACTCTGAGCTCGGACCTCCAGACCAAAACAGCTGTTTCCTCCTGGGAGAGGTTCGGCCTCTGGCGTCGCTGTCTCCTCCGTCCATGTCAAAGTATAAAATGACAAACTTGCAGTGCGCATCACCCGCGGCGCAGTTAAAGGTGAGGAGAGGAGCTCCTTTGATTGGTGAAGATCCGAATCGGCTGTGTTAATCCCACTTCTCCTCCTCCTGTCTCCCTCCCGCCCTCTCTCCTCCCCCTTTGCCGTTTGCGCCGGTAGGAGGGACGAGGGGAGGGATTGCGCTGGTCTAAATCTGACTGCGTGGCCCACCAATCTTGCGAAATGGACCTGGGCCACACCCCGTTGACGTGGCGAAGCTGCGCTGATGTTAGACTTCACCTGGTCTAAGAAACTAGGGCCCCATATGTCAGCCAGAGCAAGCAGATGAAGCAAACAGCAGTGGCGTGGAGCAGCAGCGAGGCAAAGCAGCGTGGAGACAAAGCATCTGCAGACAAAGCAGCAGCGACCCCAATAAGCTGATTGCAGTTAGTCCTAATCATGAGAAAATACTGTTAGTGTTGCTACATTACTAAGAATTGCTGCGGTTGCTTGCTACGCTAACACGTACACATACCTGTTTATGACCAAACCTGGACACACACACGCACCCACTCGCACAGGAGGAGGGAGGGAGGGAGAGAGGAATCCGGCCGCCGTCGGCGTTTACCTGAGACCACACTAGCGTTAGCCGTCAGACAGCATCTACTACATTGCCGAAAGAGAGAACACTTACCAAGCAAGAACTAAGCCACCACAGCACATATGGGGAACCCGGAGCAGCGCACAAGCAGTCGCCCTACAAGACAACACAAATGCCGTGAGCACACAGAGAGAGACGAGCGACAGCGTGGTGAAGCAGCGGGGCCGCCATACCTGTCGGACCAGACGACCTTTGGCCCGGAAGTGACGCACCAGTGACGGGAGCGCAAAAGGAAGAGGCAGTGAAGGACGGCCACTTTTATGCTGCCCACCTCATTACCGCCACTAGTGGCTAAACACAAGCAATAACATGGATGGCACATCTATGCTGCTACACGAAGGACATGTGCAGAAAGTAGTAAGCATACAATTCTGTAAAACCTTTTTCATTTGTTTCCCTCCACACATCAAGTAAAAATGCACTGTGGGTTTGTAGTGACAGTTGTAGTGTCAATAGAATGTCACAGATATAATGACTGAGACTTCATAACATGCATAGAAAAAACACAGCAAAAATTCAGACATTAATCTCATCCATTGCTGTGCTAAGAACACAGTTGTAGACTAATGTTTTATCTTTCAATTACTGTAAAAGTAATTTCAATCCTCTTCCCAATATCCACATTTAAGATATCTCTAAAGTTGAGGGAAGATTCCCTTGCCGCGACCTATTTATTGCATATTTCTTTTCTTTTTTTTTATTGCTATCACTGCTGTATTTGTGATAGTGCTGTTTTAAATATATTTAGTTTATATTTCATAATAAATATTTTAACCATAGTGTTTGTTTACATTCCGCAGCGCATCAAAGAACTACCACTTGGCCATGCACATTTTTGGACTGTTCACAACAGCCAGCACTTTGGAGCAACTTGATGACGTGTAGATGAATTAACCTTTTAACCATAGGACGTTGAATGAAATGTTGGTTTTTTTTTACCTGAGTATCCTAAAACATGAAATATAGTGACTTTGAATTGTTTTGTGTTCCTTTAACACTTCACAGAAACCCTAAACAACAATATTTCAATGATATCTCAACTACAGTATAGGCAGTCAATATGCTCACCTTTAACTCTGGCAGAGGAAATATCACAAGACTCTTTTTTAGAAAAATGAAGTTTTAAATGCATTCAAACAAAACACCAATGCACTTTAACTGAAAATATGTTGAAAGTAAATTCTTTGTTGTCTTCTTTTTTATCACAACACTTGGGCTAGATCATGAAAGGATCTTATTTTCAATCCACACCAACTACTGTTTTGTTAATAACCTTTTTTGTTACAATGGGAATGAAATATATTGCCATGGCTTATCATTTTAATTTAATACTTAATTTCTAACTAGACCTACCTTCAATTCTGTGAGAAGTTTCCTCTCATCACAGAAAGCTGAGCAGGGCTTTATAAAGAAATTCCTGCTCATTTTCTAATCCATTCATAGTCAAACCAGTGGTGGGGGATGCTTGGAGGTGGTAATGTCCTGGAGCAGGTGTGATTGTTCAGGAGTGTAGGGTGTGGTGGTAAGTTGGGGGCTGCATGCATACCTTTTAGGATGATAATCACAGAGTATAATAGGTTAGCCAGACAGTATTGTGTGACTGGTGAAATGTGTGAATGTGTAAACAATTTATATTTTACTCAATTTCCCTACCACCCCAACTTTTCCTGCAGGTTATCTACAAGCTAATAAGCATGTGTATGATTTATAGTAAACATTTGCTGCACATTTATTTTTTCCATTTCAGAAGGACAGATCCTTGATACAGTGTACTGGACGTGAGTGTTATCATCCAAAATGGATAATGTGATGTGAACATGATGTTAGATGACACTGATGCAAGTGATACAGAGTCAGGTGACAATACCTGTGGACAAGTGGACTAAGTAAACCAACCAGGCACTTATTGCCCAGTCAATGTGGACATTGAGTCCCGACCGAAAAAACACCCCATGCTCCATGACTGGTATCGCTAGTAATATGCATATTGGTCCCAATAATATTCTGTATGTACTTGACTCATCAACGTACGACGATGTACTTTCCCTCCATACACCAGTGGAATACTTCTGGAAGTTTGTGTCTGAATATATTATTGAAGCTCTGACAACAAACACAAAAGAGTTCAGTATTTAAATGAATGGAGGATCTGTCAACACTAATGAAAAGGAAATGGAGCAAGTGTGGTGTTCATCTTTGCTTTCTGGGATTATTACTGCAAACAAACATCAAAATTCATGCTTTTGTAATAAATTACTATTTATAAAATATGACTGAGTTAACTTGGAGGAAGAAATATATAAAACCAGGGGCCTTATTTGGAGGGCAACCAATGAATATTTGTTTGGGACACCTTGAACTTTCAAAACACACTGGTTGCCCACTCTTCCTCAACATTTCTACAGGGTCACATGATTCTGAAGTTACAGCCCAGTCTGTTCTTCTACCCGTCAACTCCGACACCTTAGCAACGGTATAGGTACTTACTTAGTAAGTATTACTATACTTACTTAGCAATGTGAGAGACTGTGAGAATACAAAGGTAAACAGATGGTGCTTTCCACTAACAGCTCGGCTCGGTTGAGGTGCTTCTTCAGCTCTGAGTCCTTCATAGTTGCTCCTCAGCGGGGGCGGGGTCGTCATATCACATTGTCTCTCTCTTGTTTCTCTCCTCTCGTCTGCTCCAGACTCACTCGTCTTCCAGTGACGACGCTCTGGCCAATCAGGGGAAGTAGCAGGTACCAGGTAGGAGGGGCTGGAGGAAAAGAGGATAAAACCGAGTAGAGCCGTACAGTACTGTACTGAGGTAGTGGAAAAGCACCATGAGGAGGTCCCGTCTGACCAGGACCAGGATGAAGGAGGAGAACCTGGACCGGGAAATTAGTGACCTGGATCAGAACACGACCAGAATTAAGGAGGAGAACCAGGACCAGGACTACAACATGATAAAAAAGGCGAACCAGGATCCGGATTTGTTTGGGCAGACTAGGACTACGGGGGAAGAGCAGGACACGGTCCACCAGGACAAGGAGCCCTCCGGTCCGTCCGGTTCCGGTCCACAGGTCAGTGGGAGTGAGTCAAGAGATGAAGCTAAGTGTTAGCTGCTAACTCTATATGTGACCCGATCCATCAAAATGAGTCAGTGACCCAAATTTCAAAGTTGAGATTTTGGTATCAATGGAAAGATTAGAAAATAAGCTTTAAAATGATACCCTAGTCAAAGTCATACAGTTTTTGCCAGTGACTCTGGCATCTGCTCCTCTACCACGTGATTACACGCACCCTATACGGTCCCTTATTGTCATAGAGCAGGGGTGCTCAGAAGACAGTGTGGGTCGATCGCGTGATGAAGAACAACAAAAAAAGTATATTTAAAAAAAACACAGTTGTCTGGACAGCAGGCATTTTTCTCACAACCGACCTCAAAAGCGAGGGCAGGTCTGCCAAAGCATCATTCCGTGTGAGTCACGCTCTCCGCCCGTTGTCTTTGTTGTTACTTTGTTGCTGCTCCTCAGAGCGCACATGGCTACTTAATTATGACCTGACCATATATGGTTGTGCTGAGGCATTCTGGGGGTGGAATATGCGGTGTGTTCATGTCCGCACCATTCTTGGGTCCGGTATGATTTATCAATGGAGTATTGCGGAGAGTTGTGCGTAAGCACAGCTTGATCAGTGTTTCCCACTAATTAACGCACGTGTGTTTACCTGCGGTGCGCCCGCACGCAAGAGAGGCGGCAGGTTGAGAGGGGGACAGCCCTCCATTCCGACACCCCTCCACTTCGACACCCCGCTGTTCCGAAATACCCCCACTTCGAAACACCGCTACTCCGACACCCCCTCCTCCCCCCCCCCGCAGCTGTCCAAGGTGCTGAACCGCGTGACGTTGTTTACATTCTGCTTTGTGGCTTGTCTGTGAAACGTGCGCTGCTCAGAGACTGGGCAGATCTGTCCCACTTGCTTTCTCCCAGACTCCGTTGTTGGAGATCTCCACACAGTAATAGAAATACACTTTTTTTCTTTTTCTCCCCCCCTCCTCCGCTCGAGCGCGGCTGAAGCCGGCTTGAGCTCACAGGGGCGCGAGGCTGCAGCAGCCACCGCTCGTGCTGACAGCTGACTGAGGGAGATGCTTTGGTTGGGTTTAGGCAATGAAGAAAGGAGTTGGTTAAGTTTAGTAAAAAGACCAGGTAGAGGCTAGACAGGCTAGAAACATAATGAACATTATAAGTCATTAATATGAAGTATTTGCTTGTTTTGCAGTTAATTATGCACATGATCCGTTTGACCCCAAAAAGGAAAAAAGGATCACTGCGCACTGCACAGCCTCTGGTTCCTTTCTGATTAGGTCCGTCTGTCCGTTCGGAGTGGGGGGGTTTCCCCCACTGGCCTTTTCGGAGTAGCGGGGTCTTTAGAAAAAATAGAAAACCCCGCTATTACGATGAATGGAAGTCTATTGTCGGAAAGGCGGGGCTTCGGAAAGGCGGGGTGTAACCGGTTGAGAGGCTGACTTGCGGAGATGAGAGATGGTTAAATGCTAGCATGATTATTAAAAAAAACACCATCTCTGCCCGCACATAGACAGACACAGGTTCACATACAGACAGGGGCGCACGGTAAATGCAGCTGCAGCGCATAGTCTGACCAACGACTGGACGACCAAAAATGTATGGACATGTATTGTGCCATATGGGTTCATGCAGTTATGTATATTAAGTGTTATGTATATGTTCATATAGTAGGCTATATAAATAAGCGTG
Organism: Trachurus japonicus; assembly: GCF_045865225.1. Classification (NCBI taxonomy): domain Eukaryota; kingdom Metazoa; phylum Chordata; class Actinopteri; order Carangiformes; family Carangidae; genus Trachurus; species Trachurus japonicus. The sequence continues at coordinate 5,887,850 of NC_140930.1, read as the reverse complement.
AATCATTAATAATGTTGGTTCAATGTTGGTATCATTTTGACTTGGTCACTTTAAAAGTAGCTCTCAGGCTGAAAAAGTGTGAGCACCCCTGTCATAGAGGCACCATTCAATGACCCTTGGAAAGCAGAGAATCTCACAATTCAGATGCTTTTTACAGCTCGCCTCTATCATAAACGGTTCAGAAGTTGTCATGTTTTGTTGACATTTTGTCGCTCTGTTAGCGTCAATGCTACTCGGTTTAGCATCTGTTTCTGTACCCGTCCCTTCTCGTCATAGAGGACCAATCAATGACCGTCGGAAAGCGGAGAATCCCGCGATTCCGATGCAGTTAACAGCTCGTCTCTATCATGAACGGTTCAGGAGATATTTTGTTTGAGATATTTATTTGTTTTGCACCGAAGCAGCACTCATTTTCAGAGGGTTTAAGTTGCAAGTCAACTTTAATCATCATTTACGTGCCTTTTCTCAATTATCTGGACTGTGAAACTTTGGGAGATTGTTTTTGAATGTCATTGCTTTGAAATTAGGGTAAAAAATTTTTTTATTTTCTATGGGTTTTCCACGTTATCAGCTGATTATCTAAAAATAGAACATTGCGACATCCGACTCATTTTGATAGAACTGGTCACATATTGTGGTTCACTAAAAAGTCTAAAACCTAACCTGCCTACTTTATTTCCTGCTGTATTGCGGTTACGTCACTTTATTAAATTTTAATGCGAGAAAGTAACTGTTTAACTTCTTGAGTCAAGCAACAGAGAATTTTATTGTCAGAAATGCTAACAGTTATAACGGGGAAAACAGTAACTTTTTGAGCCATTAAACGCTCTAATTCCCATCACTGGTTACTATACCATTACTGACATGTTTTGCTTAGTATAAAAAAAGTATAATTTGTGCTGGAAATAATTCTGCTTGTAAGATTTGTATTAATGAAGAATTTAAAAAGGAAAACAAAACAGCAGCATCAACAAGCTGTATGATGACGATGATGACGGTAGTTAATGTCCATCCATCATCCATCATTGATTGATTGATTCTCTCTCTCTTCCTGTCTGTTGCCATAGAAACAAGATCACACCAAGAAGAAATCACACAGCTATAATTGGTGTGGTAACACGTTCAGGACCTCAGTTCAACTGAACGCTCATCGCCGGCGGCGCCAATGTGGACAGACGGTGTACAGGTGCGAGCAGTGCGGCACATCGTGCACCAACTTGTCCCGACTGAAAACTCACCAGCTGATCCACACCAGAGAGAAACCGTACAGCTGCGAGCAGTGTGGGTTTGCTAGCTCCAGAGATTTAACGGTCCACCGGCGCGTCCACACCGGAGAGAAACCGTACAGCTGCGAGCAGTGTGGGAAGGCGTTCGCTAGCTCCAAAGATTTAACGGTCCACCAGCGGATCCACACCGGAGAGAGGCCGTACAGCTGTGAGCAGTGTGGGAAGGCGTTCGCTAGCTCCTCAAACTTAACGGTCCACCAGCGCGTCCACACCAGAGAGAGGCCATACAGCTGTGAGCAGTGTGGGAAGGCGTTCGCTAGCTCCTCAAACTTAACGGTCCACCAGCGCGTCCACACCGGAGAGCGACCGTACAGCTGTGAGCAGTGTGAGAAGGCGTTCACTACCTCCTCAGAGTTAACGGTCCACCGGCGCGTCCACACCGGAGAGAAGCCGTACAGCTGTGAGCAGTGTGAGAAGGCGTTCACTACCTCTGGAGAATTAACGGTCCACCGGCGCGTCCACACCGGAGAGAGGCCGTACAGCTGTGAGCAGTGTGGGAAGGTGTTTGCTAGCTCCTCAAAGTTAATGGTCCACCAGCGCGTCCACACCGGAGAGAAACCGTACAGCTGTGAGCAGTGTGAGAAGGCGTTCGCTACCTCTGGAGATTTAACGGTCCACCGGCGGAGCCACACCGGAGAGAGGCCGTACAGCTGTGAGCAGTGTGGGAAGGCGTTCGCTAGCTCTGGAGAGTTAACAGTCCACCGGCGCGTCCACACTGGAGAAAAACCGTACATCTGTGGTCAGTGTGGGAAGGCCTTCAGCCAGTCCAGCAACATGAAGAAACACCAGCAGCTCCACAGCAGCTAGAGGATGGGACGCTCCGGTCCTACACCTGAGCAACTAACGGTTATTTTCATCATCGATGAATCTGTTGGTATGTAAATGATTAATGGATTACTTGTTTGGTCAGTAAAATGTAAAAACATTTTGAAAAATATCAATCAGTGTGTTCGTCAAACCACCAGATGACGTCCTCAAATATCTTGTTTTATCCACAAACCAAAGAGAGACTCAAAGAAACCAGAAATATTCACATTTAAGAAGCTGAAATCAGAGAATTTGGACTTTTTTTCTTCATAAACTCTTAAAACTGATTATTGATTAAAATCTTTCTCATTTTTCACAAGCCACATCTCTTCTGAACAGTTTGACACGAAAATGGCAATTTTCAGACGGATACATCAGGAGAAAATCCACTTTGTTCAAGACCTGTCTCTGTCTCTACGACACACTCTCGCGAGATTTGGCACAGATCTCCTAGGCTACGTCAACCAAACGGCCATGAACTCCCGTGAAAATGATTTAAATTATTTTTGTCATGCTAAATATTACCGTTAGTAGTTATGATAATGTTATCATAAGAAAATATCTCACTTTCATCTACCTATAAATTGTATAAATCCACACACACGTTCACAGACGAGGTGGGGTGATGGTTGGCCACGCCCATTTAGAGAGACAGGAAGTGTATACCATTTCTATCATTGGAGCAGCCTCTCATGGAGTATCTTTCCATTTGTTTAATATCTTCTATCTATCAGAAGTTGTGTTGTTACTTTGTGTCAGTTGACCTGCCGTTTGTGGCTTAGTGTGCTTCCAGAGGAAAGTAAGTTGCTGTTGTATATTTTGTCTGCTTCAAATGTCTGCTAGCTGAGGTTATTAGCTTGTGCTAAAGTGAATATTGCTAGCAGTGTTAGCTGTTGCCTCTGATGGTTTAAATGGTCATTTATGTTACATTTATGCCACTGACCGTTTTCTTAGTTGTCAGTTGTGATATCATGTGTAGCCTATTATCTTTAATGCTAATGACATCATATTGTGAGCTGTATTATTGATGGCTATTGTTTTGGTTTATTTTGTGAATAATAATAGCTATGTTACAAAATGACATGTGCATAACAGAATGTATCAGGAAGAGCAGAACTGAGAATCACCATGACCTTAAGACAGCTACACACAGAATTTCACTACACATAGATCATGTGACCATAGGCCTGCACATCAGAACACGTCAGAGCTCACACAGACCAATCACAGTAGTACAGGCCTTGCACGCTGGGAGGGACCAAACCCACAGTGTGTCAGACTGAACAGAAACATACACAGATCAGATCATGCTCAGCTCTTCCTGGTAACACTGTCTTTGTGTGCTGTATGATCTCCGCTCTCTGCAGACTGCGATTAAATACTTCTTTGATTCAACCTTCGCCTCCTCCACTTTGTGTCTTGCCTCCCGACCCGGGGGAGATCCACACGAGTGGATCTCAACAGATGGGGGCTCGTCCGTGTTAAAGGGGGAGCAAGACAAGTGGATGGACCATTCGACCTAAAAAAGCTTTTCTTCATGGACAGAGGATAAGGACACAAGCCGGCACATAAAAGGTACGCAGAAAACCTGTTATAACGAATTCTGCATATTGACTATCACTAGAACTGTGTCCTGTCCAATGTACATGTAAGTAAAGTAGCAAAAGAATCAGAAAAGTATTTTAAAACTTAAAGACAAAGGTAAAGAAAATAGAGACATAAAACAGCAGACGATAAAACCTTGAGAGTGGCGTAACTCCACCTGACGACCCGACGGGGTCCAGGAGCGGTTGATACCGCGGCTGGGTTGGATTCCCGGGGGTGAGGTCCCCTAATTATACTTGTTGATATCATTCTTGGAGAATTATCAACATTTAAAAGTAGGTTGAAGGCCTTAATATCTTGGAGATATTTAAATTATCTATTGGTTAAATTATTGCGGTAAGGGTGAAAGGCCCGGGGAGGAAGAACAGGCTTCCAAACCAAGCACGTCTGTCTGTCTAAAATTAAAGGGTGCGAGGCCCGTAGGAAAAACAAAATAATTTCTTACAAATACTTCTGAAGCATGCACAGTTTGATATACCTTTGTGAAAGCGCTGAAATTTATTTTTTCTATGAAAAAGTTCTAACTTGTCTGTGTTGTTGGAGTTATTGTGAGCAATATATGGGTGGGGAAGAATAAGACTCTGAGAAAACTCGTTGTGTGAATATCCATTTCGCTCAGCGTCAGCAGTGTATGGTCTCAGTGGCGGGGTAACCTAGCGGTGTTAACAAACGCCACCAGTTCACTGTTGTTTAGGGCAGCGAGTGCGTAAAAGCCACTCTGCAGCCCAGCTGTGCGCTTTGGAGGCTAAAACACCCAGTTGATAAACGGTGTGGGGTGTGAGTGTAAACTTTGCAAAATCCTTGTGATTAGAACACCCAGAGTGAGACCGGGTCACTATAGAGTGATCTAGAAGCTTGTCTCCTGAGGATTTGCAAGGGGCTAACGCAGCTATCACTTCATTCCCTGCAAACGTGCCAGCTGTGGAGCTCAGAGTCTAGATAAAATATGGATGAAGAATTTGATACAGAAATGAATGACAGTGGTTGGGGTCCCTGGCAGACCCTCTTAGTCCAAGTAGACACCACTGCAGACGCCCTAGGCGCCCTCACAAAACAGGGCAGTAGAGAAAAGAAGATTGAAAGAGCCAAACAAAAGATGCATACATTAATCACTGATATGGGGAAAACATTGCAACATAAAGAACCTTTACATACTCTCTTAGTAGCTAAAGTAAAAGCAGCAACAGAAAAAAGAAAGAGGCTGTAGAGCAGGGAAAGACAGCAAATTGGTTTCACAGGAATGGGTGGAAAAAGGAGGAGGACGCGTGGGAGGAGGAGTGTCGAGGTTGGTCTGAGTTGGCTATCTGCTGGCAAGGGATGAAACACAAACACAGGAGTCCAACTCCCTCCAAAATGGTAACTGCACCTGACACCCTCTCATGCTCGCCCACATGCCCACCTCCATATGCACTAAACCCACCTGGCATGTTTCCCACATATAGGATTGGTAAAGGCACCATGCATATTATGCCCGTAGGTGGGCCCACATTAGAAGACGAGTTAGATGACGCCGACCAACAACGCACGGGGACGGCCCAGTTATACCCCACTGCTGAGTTGCATGCACACCAGGCCGTACACACTAACCCCTTCACGTCCGCCCATCCACCGGCTGCGCCATTACACACACAGTCGGCTCCGCCCTCCGTCTTTACCTCCGCCTTTAACTCGTCTCCACCGTCCATCACCGCGTCGGCTGCACCCACCGCCGTCTACCCAGCATCGATTGCACCCTCCCAGGCGTCATCAGCCGGTTCACAGCCCCCACCGTTTCAAGATAGGGTAGACAGAGCAGAAGTAGAACGAGAGCAGAAGGTGCTATTGGAGGCAGAACAGTGCCCCAAGACGAATTGGGCGTTCAGGATGTACATGTGTAGTTTAGATACGGTACATGTGTAACTGTTGTTTGTGGGCTGTTCATCCCCAGTTGTTTTGGAATAAAGCAGAAGGACGACCCAGACAGTACTTTCCTCTTAGCCGCAGACTAGGAGCAGAGCCATCACCCACAGATAGACAGTATGAGTGGTACCGACAGGCTGTATTGAACGGCCTCCCTGAGTCTGTGCAAAACACCATGAAAAATAACCCTGACATGCTAGGCTGCGACTCCTGTAAGTGGGAGAAGCATCTCATACACCACCTCACTATCGCACAAGATAAGACACAGAAAGACAAAGAAGAACATTCTGACCTCCAAGCTCAGCTACTTAAACTGCAACTAGCCAAGGCCAGGGATGACGTCAATGATAAGAAAAAGAAAAAGGAGCAAGTTAAAGTAATGATGCAGTCAGCACAGGGACCGTAATGGGATGATCATTTTGTTTTTCCTGACATGAATCCTATTCCCCCGTGGGAGTCACAGCCGCACCATAAGGGAGGTAATAACATGCGTAGGGGAAGGGGAGGCTCACGGGGTGGGGGCCTGAGAGGAGCTTACAGGGGGAGGTCACAGAGAAGAGACCTTGCTTGTTTCCTATGTGGAGATCCGTCCCACTGGGCGAGGGAATGTCCACAAAACAATGACAACCAGCAAAGGGGCGGCCGTCAGCAGAGGGGAGGCTTTCAAAACAGAGGAGGCAGGGGTAGACATGATCCCCAACCCACCACAGGGGGAGCTACTGGGCAGTTCCCCCAGCTATTTGAAGAGTGACACACCCCACAGAGAAGTCCTGACCAACACTTAACGGCAGAACCAGTGTTGCCAGCCATTTTTAGTGGATACAGGTGCTACTGTCTCCACTATACAGACTGTACAAAAGAACTTGCTCTCATCTGAAGTCATCACAGTCATGGGTTTCTCTGGGGTTCCTACTACTCTGCCATATACCAAGCCTCTTACCACGCAGCTGGGGAACCAGACTGTGCTGCACCCCTTCGTGGTCTCTCCTGATGTCCCTTCAAACCTACTGGGCCGAGATTTGTTGACCAGACTGGGAGCTAACATTCTATGCTCCCCTGATGGTCTAACTGTCTCGTTCCCTGATGGTACCCAGATGAACTGCAACAGCACCAACACTGCTCTGTCTGGACAATACCTCATGTCTCCAGTAGTGGACATGGCGGCAGACATCTACTGGGGCTTACTACATAGTGAAACACGAGAGCATGGTGGGATCCTGTCGGCCTACCTACAATGGAAGCCCTGGATAGCCCAGCTACACCCCTACGTGGCCCCCCCCTGATCCTCCGCATGTTACATTGTTTTATGATAGACAAAACACAGAGTGGTATGAAGAACAGTTCAGCAGTCAGATAGAGGGTACTGATTGGAGTATAGCCACAGACAGCATCTATGTTGCTCCCATAGGTGTAGTAGCCGGTGTTAACCTACTACCTGCACAGTTACAATGGTACATGATGGAGGATGAGGCAGCACCACATGTCTCCCTCGCTCTCCATCCTGACCACCAAGCTAAAGAATTAGGTTCTATTGTAAAAACTGCAAAACAACAGACAGATTGGAAACAGCTGACGCCACAAATAATGTATTCCTCTACTGCTAAAACATATAAAATACAGGTTTCTTGCACAGATCAGGCACTCATGGAACATGTTCAGATCTCCCGCCACCACGGCCGTGAAAAGACAGATCACCCAGATTCCGCCGCCATGTTGGACTCTCTCCCAAACTCTCTGTGGGCCACTGGTCCCACTGATGTGGGTTTGGTAGACTGCCCACCTGTCACATTTTCTTTGAACACCACGGATCCCATCTGGCTTCCTCAATATCCGCATAAACTACAAACCGAACTCGGTATTGCAGACACCATTGAGGGGTTGTACAAAAAGGGGGTGTTGATTGACTCACACTCTCAATGGAACACACCCATCTTACCTACGGAAAAGAAAGGTACCGGCAAATATCGGATGGTTCAAGACCTGCGTTCCATTAATAGTGCATTACGTACCGCTACGACACCGGTCCCAAACCCCTACGTTGCTCTCACCAATCTTGACCCCCGGCACCAGTGGTTCACCTGCATTGACCTGGCTAATGCTTTTTTCTGTCTTCCTCTAGCTGAAGATTGCAGAGACATCTTCTCATTCACCTATCGCGGTAGACAGCTGACGTACTCGCGTATGCCCCACTACTCCAGCACTTTCTACCTTGATGTTTCTGGAACACCACACTGTGTTAACGGGGTGTTGTTCCAGAAAAAAGGGGGAGAGAGGAAAGTATTAATGTACATAATATGATGATGATCTGTCCAGAGAAAGACATTGACACAGACACAAATGAACATGCTGAAATCGAACATATAAAAACTGAGCAAAGAAAAGCCTCACCACAAGAGAAATCTATGTGGAAAAGTAGGGTTTGCACAGAAACAGAAGGTTTGTGGCGAGGTCCTGATGGAAGGATCATTTTACCGCCAGGAATCAGAGAAATAGCACTAAAAGAGGCACATGGGGTGGGGCATGTCGGAGCAGCACAGATGGTGAGAAATTTGGAAAATTGGTGGCATCCTTTTATGAAGCAAATGTGTAAATATCATGTAAATACTTGTCCTGAATGTATGATGTACAACGCCAGACCAACGGTCAGACCCCACCCTGGACGTTACCCTCTGGAAACAAAAGCAGGGAGAGAAATTATCATAGATTACACAGATATGGTAAACTCGGTTCAAGGTTGTAGATATATGTTAGTATGTGTTGATGCATATACAGGTTGGCCCACAAGGAGGGAAGACAGTAAGATGGTGATAAAGTTCCTCATTAATCAGTACATTCCAAGACATGGTTTTCCGGAACGAATTAGGTCTGACAATGGCACACACTTTAAAAACCATGATCTACAGAAGGTGGAGGAGGTACTGGGACTCAAACACAAATTTGGGTCTGTATATCATCCCCAGTCACAGGGAAAGGTTGAAAGGATGAATCAGACCCTTAAAAGTAAAATAGCTAAAATCTGTGCCCAGACCAAGATGAACTGGCTGGATGCACTCCCACTGGCACTTATGTCGGTACGTAGCTCAGTGAATCAGAGTACAAGGTTCACCCCATTCGAGTTATCTACTGGAAGAATGTTTCCAGGGCCACAAACAAAGCTCGTGGGGTTAACTTTGAATGATCAGTCTCTAACCCCAAAACAGTACTTTCATGCTCTGCAGACTCTTGTTTCAGAATACGCAAAGCAGGTTGGTGAAAACACTGGAGGAGAAACAACAACAACTCCCGACTCCGAGTGGGTACTGCTGAAAGTGACCAAGAGAAAGTGGACAGAGCCACGCTGGACAGGTCCGTTCCAGGTAAAGGAGCGCACCTCACACGCCGTTCGGCTGAACGGCAAAGGAGACACGTGGTTCCACTGGAGCCAATGTGCAACAGCTGAAGCCCCCGCCAGAACCCTGGGGGAAATCCAAGAAACGCTGCGCGAGCAGAACAAAGGAGCAAAGTCCACCGAACAACAAGGGGCAGAATAATCCCCTGGTGGCAAAAGGGTGAGGTAGTCTAACCAATACCCCTAGGGAGGAAGTGAAATAGCGTTCCTCTCCAACAAGTGGTGTGCCAAACCACCAACCAGGATCGTCGAGGCGCCCAGGAGAACATGCCGCTCACCTTCTTCATCATCTGTTGGTTTGTGGTAATGTTGGTTTTTGCTTGGGGTCTCCACCACCTGTACACCACAGGAACAACTACATTATAATACCTATAGCATTACATCTTGATGGGTACATTTTATCTTCTTGTCATATTTTACCTTACTATGTTTTAAAAGTTCTAGGCATATTGCTAAAGAGTTGTGTGATACACTTTATTGTGTTGAACAGCAGGTTTGAAGCTGTCTCTGGGGTAAACCCACCAGAGATCTTGTAGAGATTCTCAGATCACAGAAAGTATTAAAAGCTTGCCACAATGTTACTGTATGGGAAATATAAACCTCTGTTGAGACTCAGTATTTTCTCATTAGCCACAGTTACGCTGATATTTGCCTTATGCGAATGGTCTACATCACTGCACTCCACTCAAAAAGGGGGACACAATGTTTCCTTTCCCCACAAACGCAGCATCTCCAATGATAACTCGTGTGAACGCACCCATCAAACTGCATATACTGACCTTTCCATGTTTCACGTTTGAGAAGGACGTGTGACTCCTCACTCAAGTCTTCCACACTGTTTTTTGCTATTGTGCCAAAGTAATTAGACGTACATGTAGCCGCACTGCCTTATTTCGTTCATGATAATTATGTTGGTGCTAGCCACCCTCACAGATAGCATGTGCAGCTCTACCAGGGGTCTGTGATATATCTGAATGGAATAATAAAGTGAATGAGTGTTGATTTTTTGCTTGCAGCTCAGTTTCACAGAGTGCCTTATATGTGGTGTTGGTTTTGAGGTTGTTTGAGATGTTTTTCTATTCGTTTGTGTGATCTCTGTTCAGAGATCAAAAGGGGGATTGTGAATAATAATAGCTATGTTACAAAATGACATGTGCATAACAGAATGTATCAGGAAGAGCAGAACTGAGAATCACCATGACCTTAAGACAGCTACACACAGAATTTCACTACACATAGATCATGTGACCATAGGCCTGCACATCAGCACACGTCAGAGCTCACACAGACCAATCACAGTAGTACAGGCCTTGCACGCTGGGAGGGACCAAACCCACAGTGTGTCAGACTGAACAGAAACATACACAGATCAGATCATGCTCAGCTCTTCCTGGTAACACTGTCTTTGTGTGCTGTATGATCTCCGCTCTCTGCAGACTGCGATTAAATACTTCTTTGATTCAACCTTCGCCTCCTCCACTTTGTGTCTTGCCTCCCGACCCGGGGGAGATCCACACGAGTGGATCTCAACAATTTCAAAACCACACACACACACACACACCACATTGTGTGCAATATTTACTTGGATTAAAACCATAGACTGTAAAAAGAATGGACGTAGCGTCCGTGACGTCACCCATTGGTTTTGGGGAGTCGTTTTTGTGACTCAAATATGGCGGCCTGAACAGCGCCATGTTGGATTGGCCGGCCGAGAACCCGCCCACTGGCCTCGAAGCAGCTGTCCACGGAGCTGCTCGGACCTGTCACTCAACGTTTCCGCGCCCTAATTGGCCAGAGTCTTACCCTTATAACAGTAAAACGGCAGAGTTAAAAAAAAATTCACCCCCCTCAGAGTGTGTGCGGGGGTAGAAACTATCGATTGAGACGAAAAAACGTTCTGACACCAGGCTTTTAACATGTTTACTGAGGATGTAAAGTCGGCGATTTTAACATGGGGGTCTATGGGGAATGCTCCCTTCTGACACCAGCCCCCAGAGGAATCCGAGGGGATTGCAGTTTTTTGAACGCGGAAGTGAGCTTCACTTCTCAGACCGACAACTGCCCCCTTGATTAAAACACCAGAAAAGGGATCGACTGTCTCCTGCTTCTTCTTTCTTTCTTTAAGTCTTGAGGGAACATTATAGTGCGTTCTGACAGACGCACACTACGCGATTACGCATCAGAGAAACCAGTCTGTATTCTTTAGCCTTCATCACAATTATGCCACCTTTAAAATTAAGTATGGTTTGTTTAATTATTTCAATAATCATAGTATGATCATCTTAACACTAGAACCGCCAACTGCCCTTCATTGATTTCATTTGTAAATAACTTTATTAAACATTTAAGTCCACCAGTCTGTGACTTTTCCTAAAATGATGTTAATAGTAGGGAGGTTAAGACCAAAAAATAGCCATTTGACTTCAAGTCATGATGCAAAGGTCCCCTTTGGTATGGAAGTACCTTAGGGTCATACAAATAAATTTATCCTAAGACACAAGTGAGATCACATTTTGTATCAGAATTAAACAAGTTTTTTTTTTAAATGGCCGCCAATGCGCCAATAATACACTAGAGCCCATATCTCTGCTTCTGTTATAGCTATAATAACAAATTTGGTGTCAAAATGTACATTTTGGGGGTCAAGAAAGCCAAAGAAATAGGTTTCAAGTTTAAAAAACCAACAGTTTTTCCCTACCATGACAATTGGAGGTAAAATATGCAGTTTTTCAATGAAAAAATGTACGCCAAAAAGACATTCCATTCACAACTTAATAATAATTTATAAACTAAAAGTGTTGAATATGTGTATTGTGGAGGCAGAGGAACTGAATAGTGGGACAAGTTCATAACTATGTTCACAGATTATAAGTAGGCAATGCCATACAACTGTGCAGGTAAGTGTAAATTCATCACTGAGAAGATTTTAAGATTTACAGTGTAAAGAGTGGTTGATCAGCTACCATGACTGGTGTCTCACCTGGATTAAGGTACCTGATCGTTTGTCTGAGGACTTTCATTGCATGCCAAGCCATACTGGGGCTGGTAGAGGACTCTGAACAGCGGCAACATGTATGATTTGGATGGGGGGCATGAAGCGGCCTCCGTGATGCTGGCATAATATGCAGCCCATGAGATCCATTCTCCGGCTTCAAGGTTCTCTGTCAAGAGATGGTTTCTGACTCTCTCTAACCACTGGTAGCCTTCTTCGATTACATTGATGAGAGGACGGGAGGCTGGATGAGGATGACTGTTGGTATTCAGGGCAGGAACATACAAGACCTCATCAGGTGGCAGTGACACATCCAGATCCATGGTTGTGTAGTGAGGTGGCAAGGATTTAACATGCTTCTTCCCCATTTGAGCTGGATCTAGGATGTCAATCAGATTATCAGTCTGTTGGCTGTCTGAAGAGAAATGCTGTTGAATGCATGTTCCATGGAGGGCTGATGTTGCTATTGTTGACGATGGGTTGTGGTCAATGTTATCAAAACCACCAATGGTGAAGACACCCTTGACTGCCTGAGGTGGGACCACAATACCAATCTGCTCGCAGTGACTGATCACTGAATTCGCCATATCTATGCTAAATGTTTTCAAGCAGTCATATGACACACATATTCCTCTTTTATGCATGGCCTCCACCAGATATCTACTACCACTTTGCTGGTGTAGTTTCATTGCCAGATATAGCGAAGCTGGTGTTTCCCTCTCTCTTATGTGACGAAGAACACTGCCAAGTTTCTTTGATCTGCACCTTACAGAGTTGAAAATTATTTGCTGCCCAATTGACCTTTCGCAAAACCCCGCCCCCGAACGGTCATTGTCCAATCAGACATCATAGCAACCGTTACTATGTAAACAAGATCCGTCAAGCTTCGGACCTCCGACAAGCAAAGTGTATTGTCGGACAGTAGTTACCAGAAGAGTTTGGCTGGGGGAGCCGTGTTCTTTCCCTTCTCAAAGCTGAAAACACAACAGGAGAGGTGCCTACAATGGGTCAAACCGTGTGGAAGCCCCCCACAGCCGGACCCTTCTCCCAATCCCAGCTAAATGTCATGAAAATAAACAAGCATGTAGCCTAGGGGAGAGCGGGGCACGTTGGCACAGGGCTACTTCGAGGTGTTCCGCTGTAGCAATAAGGACGTATTTTGGTGAGCACATCCTCTGCGTGAATTCCGGCATCCCCTGAAGTAGGCGGGAGCCTCCATTCATCCGTTCACTTTTTATTCAAGATTCGTGGTTTGAAGCTCATGTAAATTGAAATTTTGACGTGAAGTAATTTTCTACTTAAACCTTTTGTATACACGTCACAAAAATAAAACATATTTCATTTTAGTCAGCTTACAAGATAGGATAGTTGCCATGTTTCGTGCTACGTAGCGCTCAGTGACAGCTAGCTAAATATGCTTACAGTCATGGGTGGGGCACGTTGGGCCCCTGCGTCCCAACGTGCCCCACTAACTTGCATGAATGAGTTTTTAAATAGACTTGTGAGTTAATATGTTATATATATTAATTCAATAGTTCATGGGTTATTAAGTTTTTTCCTTGAAAAAAAAAGAAATTTTTTTTTAATAATGATTCATTCAATTCATAATTTTGAGATGTTGAATGGACAATTCGTTCGTCATTTACATGTTATTTTACTTAGTGGTCCTGTGGATATCTTTAAAATAATAAATACATCATAAATAATATATGCAGTTGTGGAGATTACACACAACATGTTTCTATAAAAATTAAATTGTTTGCAACCATTTTTAAGGTAATTTACAACACTGTCCCAATTTGCACACCTGCTGCTTTCGGTATAACTGTTTGAAATGTGAAAGGGCTAGGAACTCATCAGTTGCGACTTCGGCCCCGTAACTGCCACACAGTTGCTAAGTAACGTTGCCCTAGTAACCATCTTAGAACTCCCACAGAGACTGGGCTTAACTGTCATACTCATCACAGCATCACATTCACATTACAATACATAGGCTACTCTTGGTCGAAATCTCATGCTACTTAAGACAAATATAATGTAATGAAAAAGCTGCAATGCTTAAATACAAAATTAAAGTTTTTGAAGGCAAAGAAAATAAAGTAAAGTCACTCTGATTACACGTTTTTTCATTGAAAAACTCCATATTTTACCTCCAATTGTCATGGTAGGGAAAAACTGTTGGTTTTTTAATCTTGAAACCGATTTTTTTGGCTTTCTTGACCCCCAAAATGTACATTTTGACACCAAATTTGTTATTATAGCTATAACAGAAGCAAAGATATGGGCTCTTGTGTATTATTGGCGCATTGGCGGCCATTTAAAAAAAAAAAAACGCGTTTAATTCCGATACAAAATGTGATCTCACTTGTGTCTTAGGATAAATTTATTTGTATGACCCTAAGGTACTTCCATACCAAAGGGGACCTTTGCATCATGACTTGAAGTCAAAAGTCGCTTAACCTCCCTACTATAACGGTCACGTCTGTAATGTTCCCGCCGTGCAACGGTTCAGCTGCTGCTTCTTCTTCCTCTTTTTGTTTTTCGGCGGTTGTGCAGTGCACTACCGCCCCCTTCTGGTCTGGAGGATAGAGATAAACTGAGACATGATTGAGGTATAATATTAAATAATGTCTCATGTTGAGACTAATTTGAGAGCTTGCACTACTCTCATTTTTCTTTTTGCTGAAACACTAGAAAAGAGACAACTGTAAGAGAATCTGAGAACTCAAAGAGTGAGCAGTGAGAGACAGAATCCTCACTGAGACATAACTGAGGTCAAATTGAGACATATTTGAAAGCGGCACAGCATGTCTCATTTTTCTCTTAGTTGAGATCAGGAAAAGAGACAGCTGTGAGAGAATTTAGAGAACTTGCACAGTGTTCACTGTGAGACTTAATTCTCAGGAGAGACATTTGAGAAGAATGAGAAAACCACTTTTGTCTTGATTAGTGCTCATTTATATAGGAGATGTAAATGTGACATAAAGGAGATCTCATCTTCAATTTTGCTTTGCTATGGGTTGATTTCCGCACACGTGGAATTTTTGCGCGCGCGATTTATGTCAGTATTCTAATCCCATATCTCCTCCTCTTCATAGCCAACGTCAATGCCACTGACATTGGCAAGCGGCCGTCCACCCATAAACTCGTCGATTACTTTAAAATACTCGAAGTTAGATGGGCCAAACCCGCCGCGACCGTTGTGGTTTTTTGTTTTATAGTAGGCCGTTTTTAAATTTTTCCACCGAGTTTTTATCTGCTCCAGACTCCTGTCGTATCCCCCCTCCTTCATTCTCATGTGGACTTCTGTGAACAAGTCGTCATTCCTCACCTTCCTCCCGTCTATCTTTTGCATAATGTTTTGTTCTTTTAGGATTTCTAAAAGTAACAGGGTTTCTCCCGATGTCCACCTTGGAGCTATTGACTTCTTGGTCGACATGTTTGTTGACAAGTACGGCTCGTACGTGCTCAGGCGTGCGTGCTTACGTACGTACGTACGTCAAGTCCTGAGCATGCGCAGAACGAACGCAGCCAGGGATCAACCCGTTTCAAGTGTATACATGACAGATAGATCGCTTTGGAAAAGGTTTAAACCACCCCCTTCAAACCGGTTGGAATTTCAACCGGTTTGGGGTAATTGAAACGGTTTGAGGTGTTTACATAAAGTATTTTCAATCGGTTTGGTCTCCCAAACCTTTCTGAAACCGATTGAAACTGTCCATGTAAACGTACCCACTGATGAATGTTAAAGGACAATTCCAGGCGAATTCAACTCGGGGGTGTATTTTCCTATCATTTTAGGTCTAAAAGAATGAATCTGAAGGTTTTCAGTTAAATTGCTCCTGTTTTGCGGTAGTTGCGTCTGCCCCCGCATCGCCACGGCAGCAATGAATGGGAGTGGATGTAAGTTCCGCTGTTTAGGCTGTTTACAGCCCTCAAATCCGCAATTTTTTTCCACAGACAGCGTCAGATGGCTACTCAAACATGAACCGAGAAGTTTATTTACTTCAAGCAAGCCGACATGTTTGTAAAACTAGATCTAATTCAAAGTCTCCCGGAGTCTCGCGCGAGACCCGGTGCCGTGCTCGGTGTGTTCACATGCAATGGGAAAAGCTACCGTTTGTGTCATAAACACAGGAATATCAACTCTTTACTTGCTTCAAGTAAAAAAAACTTCTCGGTGCATGTTTGAGTAGCCACCTGACGCTGTCTGTGGAAAAAAATGTACACTTCAAGCAAGTCAAGAGTTGATATTCCTGTATTTATGACACAAGCGGTAACTCCTACTGCACCTGAATACACCAGCACTGCAACTTCGGGCTCGCGCGAGACTCCGGGAGACTTTGAATTAGATCTAGTTTTACAAACATGTCGGCTTGCTTGAAGTAAATAAGCACTAATTTCAGCTGTTGAGGATATAAAAATGAGACTCAAAGTCACCGGAAAACTGGTTGTACAACCTCTCTTTCCAGTGATACGTCATTAGGCTGACACACAACAATTATGATAGAATGTAGTAACTCCTACCTAATAATGTATGAAATAAAAAACTATCATTGACTAACTCTAAGAAGTATTTCCCATAATGTTCTCTGCCACTGTAACTACACACACACCCCAGATTAGAAATCCTTTCTCATTTAAAAAAAAAAAAAAATCTCATATTACTTTATGTGTATCTATTCATTTTGAGCACCAGTGTTGTATTACCACATTTACAAGGTCTTGCTCACAACTGAACCATGGATTAATCTGAGCAGTGCTATTTACACTCCCTGAAAGTCTTGGTTTTCATCATTTCTTTCTACTTATTTTTTTTATTATTTACGTGCTGGACAAGACAGTGACAGTGAAGTTTTCATCATAAATTCACAAAAACTTTTGAGTCATTACAATTTGCTCTATGTTATCATATCTATCCATGTAATATTTCTTTCAATATTTGTCACAGTACTATAGCTATTAAATGCTTTATCATTGATGCTATCGTGCTCCAAATAACTATGTACAACTAGGTTATAACAAAGAACAAATGTATTTTAACAAACTACAAAACAAACTATTTACAACAAACACAACAACAGGGACATGGGAGGGCAGGTTATGGGGTGGGAGGGTTAGAATTGGGTTTGGGTGCTGTTGGGTCAGGGGTTGGGGACATGGGAGGGCAGGTTATGGGGTGGGAGGGTTAGAATTGGGTTTGGGTGCTGCTGGGTCAGGGGTCGGGGATTCTTCAGGGATCTCCATGTTTTCTGCAGACACACAGAAAAGAAAAAACATTTTCTGTAAAGTTGTGTTTTTTTTGTTCTAACACATCTTTCCACATTTCATCACAGACAAATTCAATGGACATGAAGAAACCATCACTCACCATCTGCTGCATAACATGCAGATGCCAGGGCCACCTCCAGCTTCTCCTTCAAAGCTTTATTTTCAGAAGCGAGCTTCTCATTCTGATGTCTGGCCTTCCTCCATTCAAACATCGCCACGTCTGCCCTTTTGGCCTCCGCCCTACGGAGCCGCTCTTTTTTTCCAAAGAGGGCCATGGTTTTCCCCACAACTTGGAGAGCATGGTTATAGCGAAACTCCGGGGACAAACCCACATCCTTGGCTTCATACTAGACAAAACAACAACAATCATTAATTACCACAGATACACACTCCACAGGCAAGTGAACACTGAAATAGAACACAAATATAATCATTATTGTTAGTACATTCACACCTTGTATGTTTTATGAGGACATAATAAACCCTTGTTTTACCACATCATCAATATACACTTCTTCACTTTGCAAAACACCAAGGTTACCATGTGAAGTTAAAATTCCTGTATGAAATACACATGGTCACATACAAATAGTTTGAAATGACATGAGCCTTAATAGATGTTGTTACTTTTTCCATTTGCACAAAATAAGCTTTAGCTACAAAACATGATACAAAAAAGTGATTGAAAGATACAGACCTTTCAAATACCATAATCATATCAAAGTTGTACATGTTTTGTAATTATTAGATTATTAACACTAATATTATATTCTTTCTATATTCTAATTATTGCTCAACATATGTATTACTGTCACTCATTTCTGAATCAAATTACTGTGTAAGCCGACATTTCTGCTCACTACACAATTTAACAGCCTATGCTAACAATTTGTCCAACAACAGCTTAAGGCAACTGAGCAAACAAGGCCGTAGCTACCATTGAGGACACCGAGGTCATGATGACCTCGGTATTTTTTTCGGCCTAATGAATGAAAAAAAAAAAAAAAGTGCAAAGTATTAGGGAGGACAGATGGAAGGTGACTGAGTGACTCCTCTCTTGTCCAAACAATTCCGGTAGGCCTATAATGCTCTTGTTTATTGACACCCTCACGTACGCTGGTGTTTGTTTACTGGTCGCGGGAAAAAAGGCGATTCATTCGGAAAAAGCGAGTGGTACAGCGCGTCGCGGAGCCTGCGTGCATGGAGGAGAAGGCTACTGAGTGAGTCGGTTGGCTCTAGATAAACTGCTCTTTCCAACCAGTTGTTACACTGTAAAGGTTTCGTACATACGTGCACTTGAAGCGCTGTATTATTTCGGGAGGGAACCTCATGTATACGGAGAAAACAGCTGTTTAATAGCGTCAATTCAGCGCCGTTTACTGTTTGTGTCCTGCACTATGCACTAGTTGAGAGCTAAGTGGGGGAGAGCAGAGACCTCTTTCCTGCAGATACTATACTGAGGGGGCATCTACTGCACTGTCCATTCTTCCATCAACTTTATGTGAAAAGCACAGTGACATGATACATTTTATGTTTACAGACAGGGGCGTCACTAAGTTTTAAGGACAGGGGGGGCTTAGCCCCCAGGAGATGCACAAGATGTGAGCATATGTGGTGCACGAGCACAAATATTTCACAAACAAAGACTGTGAAATTTTTTCTAAAAAATTTTGGACAGATTTAACAAAGAGCATACGGTGTAAAGTTTAGGCAACCATTAGTTTTATTTCAGTCTTTTTTATTTATTTAAAGAAAGCTAAGACCTGTGAGATTACTACAGACATGTCTGGAGTAGGCTACTGTAGAAAATGTAAATTTTTCATCTCTGCCTAGTAAGAATACTAACAAAAATCACATTAGAGTAAAATCTACCTTTGAATCATGGGATATCAGGCAAATTATAATGTGTAGGCTAACTGTGTAAAAGTAGATGCTAAAAAAAATGAACCTGAGCAATTTTGCAGCTGTTTTATTATCAGAGATACGTATGTCCAGGTGGAATTTGACCTTTGGAAAACTAATTAGGCTATATTTCACTAATAGCCGGTGTCATAATATTCACTCCATCCAAATACAACTGTTTTTGGCTCATTTTGATTTCACCTAGACCTCTTCATATTTTCCCATTCAAAGAAGACCATACAACCGAAATGAAGTTTGACACCAATATTTTACTCATAAAAATATGCATAGAAATGTGAAATACTACACAAACCAACAACCAAAATTTGCTGCAACAAGGAGCAGTCAGATGTATGTTTGTGGTAACTATAAGGAAAAGCAAACAAACTTCCTGGGCCTGTTTCAAAGTGAGGAACACAGCTG
>NC_140930.1:5819782-5868177 GCF_045865225.1 Trachurus japonicus | reverse complement strand
TTAATGAAAAGTGAAACATTCAAACTTAAAGTTAATATTATTTCATACTGTGGAAAATTGTTTATTTGTCTGTCAAAACAGTGAGTTAGTGTCCAATCTTTATATGTCTTGGAACCTGGGGTGTCACTAGGTTTTAAGGACGGGGGGGCTTAGCCCCCAGGAGATGCACAGGATGTGGGGAAAATTCGGAGTTAACAGAAACCAGGTTGTTCTCCTCATCTCTGAACTCTGAAGAGCCTGGTGACGCGAGACTAGGGTTAAAGCACCGTCTCCAGGTGTGTTTATTGATAACTGGCTACTTTTACTTGCAACCATTGTCGGACCCTGTCTAATGAGTAACTGTGCAAATGTAGATGCTAAAAAAGTGAACCTGAGAAATTTTACAGATATTTTATTTTCACATAAAACCAGGTGGAATTTGTGGAATTTGCAACAAACAACTAGGACCTTCACAATGCATTTCAGCACCTTTTGAGCTGGAATATAACTTTTTTTTTTTAAAGTATATTTTTCAGCTTTTTGCCTTTATTTGATAGTGATGACAGTAGAGATAGACAGGAAATGGGGAGGCAGAGAGAGGGGGAATGACACGCAGGAAAGGTCTGCCCGACGCGGGATTTGAACCGGGGACGCCTGCGGCGAGGGCTGTAGCCTCTACATGGGGCGGCCGCTCTACCCACTGCGCCACGCACCGCCCCTGGAATATAACTTTTGACCATAAAACAACAAAGCGTAAGATTTCCATTTACGATTTTGTGATGCTACTCTTTGGCTGCTAGATCACAGAGTTTTCATCGTATGAAAAAAGCAGACGTGCGCTATTTATACGTTTTTGTTACATGTCTACATAATTGCCTGAGGTTTGAATTGTGTTTCATCTGGGTAGCAAAGCTTAATATAGGCTTTTAGGTGAATCTCTCCCCGTCATTTTGGTATGCTTCATGCAGGATTAGTGCTTGCTTGCACAGGGATCGTCTATACAGCACACATCTCACACATATATTTAAAAATAAAAAACACCAAATTATTTGGGGAGACTTAAATCATCTTTTTAACAATTTTAAAGCGTTCTCAGTGGTCTTTAAATTGTAATTATGAAGTTATTATGATGCCAAAATCACAAAACCTTTCCCTTCTGCAGAGCACCACTAGCTCATTAGCAATGCACCTCTGAGTCGTGGTCAGAGACAGCGCTGTTCTGCACCCTCCCCCATTCGCACCGAAGACACCCTCCACCCCCCCTCGCTGAGAGCTGGACACTGTACAATTAGGGATTCAGCGCATTTATTATTGTTCCAGCATGACCTGCCCATGTGTATTCTTCTATACTGTGAATCATTTTTCACTACATTTATATTAAACTCCAACAATCCAGTTCTAATAACATCAACAGTTACTGAACAAGAGAGTCAAGACTTCTGGTCTTCTGGTGTGGATGAGGCTGATGAAGATCCACACCAATAAACACATGGAGTGAATAAAGTGTCAGCAATGAAACTGGATCATCATCTTCCACTGCAGCATAAACAAGTTTCACAACAGTCCAGATGTGATTATCCAATCATGAAGCTCATCAATATGCCTTTGATTGAACATCCACACACTCACACTTTAGTATACAAGCACCGTTTATTTGGAGCAGCTTTCCAGCCACACTGACAAAAACTGAATCCTGAATAAAACTCTGAAGAAATTAAACTTTGTACATCTGTAAAATGTAAAAATCTAGTGTAACATGTGTGTTCTCATGAAACAAACTTAAAATACACTCACACTTTCTCAGATAAGGTCTCAGTCTCTGAGGTCCACAATGGTCCACCCTGGAGGAGGAAACAAAGTCATGATTAAAGGGATGTTCCGGCGTAAGTTTAACCCATAGTCCAACGCACCGTAACACCGAGTTAGACCCCCCCCTCGTGAGATGAAGTCTCCTAACCACTAGCTTCTCTAGTTGTAGCAACTTTAGCAATGACTGCACCATAACAAACAGCACAGTATATGGATCCACTATCAACCGATCAAAAAGTCACTCATAGCCACAAATAATGCTCAGAACAGCACCAAACGTCATCAACAGTACAAGCAGGGTCCCAGCATACATCTGTTAGCTTTGCCTGGTTTCTATTGAAAAGAGACGAAAACAACTCACCCACTCTCCTCCAGGTATACGCTATGCAGCAACTTTCCGCATCCAGCACAGCGTCCAGGTGCTGACAACACATGTCGGAGTCCGACTGGCAGCACAAACATCTGGTTTCAGCGGCCACTGGCACGCAGTGACCACACTGACCACTTGATTCCCCCAGGTCCAGCACATAGACTACACCGGCTCTCTCCCTCTTTCACTTTTCTCCTCCATTTCCTTCTTCAGTAAACTCGGTCTCAAACTGATAGGGGCGCCCATCGAAATGAAACCAGTCGTTGTTGTTCTCAACTCAGCCGTGTTGTCCCTTCTGTGATGTCTGCTTGTTACAGCCAGTGCTTTAAGTGGGAAAAAATACGTGCCTGTACTCCCCCTTTCAGCTGTTGGCTGGTAAAGTAGGCGGTGTGCGGTCGATACCAGCACATCATTAAGTGACAGGCTACTCTACATTCAAATAAGATGCTGATTTAAAAAAAAAACGTTCAATTGAGCTTTCCAGAAAGATTTTTAAGAAGTATTTTCTTGTTAAAATCCATCTGTGAATAATGTATGAAGACAAATTAATCAGTGTTTGTTATTTGAAATTTACCCACTGCATAAAGTGTCTCTATCCTGTCATTGCCATTTCTTTTGCGTCAACAAATTATTGCCAACATGAGTTTATTCACCACTGTAACTGCTTCTACAGTAGGAAACGTTTACAACAGTAAAGTCACAATAAACTCAATATCTGGAAACAAACTAAAATTTTCACTAAAATCAAGCTGAATGAGTGATTCCTCCAGATGCTGTGATTCACTACATTCAGGTAGCCTAATGTTAGACAGGGGTTTGGAGCTGGTTGGTCTCAGCTAAGTTTTTTGTGACTTGTGGCGAGTTTAACAGCCTGTCACCTGTCATTGTTCTTAACAAACTGACTGCAACAGCTTCACAGTGTTTCTCAATAAGAGCTTTCATTTTACTGTGTTCTTGTTAACGAGTAGTGTTAGCCAAACAAGCATTTTGGGAAATATGACTCACATTTTTGCATGTTGCTACTTGTTGGTAGGCTACCACTGGGAAGTCATGTTAATGGCTTTATACTGTAACTCGCGAAGGTTTCAGTCGCTCCACATTCACGTCTCGTATGCAGCACGTGGATACTATGACGAGGCAGCGGTGTGCACTCGGCTGAGTTTATGGAGTTTGAGAACAGCGACGACTGGTTTCATTTGGATGGGCTATCAATTTGAGACTGAGTTTACTAAAGACAAGCTGAAGGAAATGGAGGAGAAAATTTAAAGAGGGGCCGCTGCGGTAGAGTCTATGTGCTGGAAATGAAGGAGACAAGTGAAAGATGGAGAGAGCCGGTGGAGTCTATGTGCTGGACCTGGGGGAATCAAGTGGTCAGTGTGGTCACTGCCTGCCAGTGGCAGCTGAAACCAGATGTTAGTGCTGCCAGTCGGCCTCGGACGTGTGTTTTCAGTGCCTGGACGCTGTGCTAGACGCGGAAAGTTTGTTTGTACTGTTGATGACGTTTGGTGCTGTTCTGAGCATTATTTGTGGCTATGAGTGGCTTTTTGATCGGTTGATAATGGATCCATATACTGCGCTGTTTATTATGGTGCGGTCATTGCTAAAGTTGCTACAACTAGAGAAGCTAGCGGTTAGCAGACTTCATCTCTCGAGGAGGGGTCTAACTCAGTGTTACAGTGCGTTGGACCATGGGTTAAACTTACGCCGGAAAATCCCTTTAACTTCATCCACCATGAAACATGAAGCAGAGTTCTGTCCATCTGTCCATACCTGAGAGTGTCCAGTCTCCAGTGTGGATCCTCCAGTCCAGCAGACAGCAGATTCACTCCTGAGTTTCCTGGATGATTGTAGCTCAGGTCCAGCTCTCTCAGATGGGAGGGGTTGGAGCTCAAAGCTGAGGCCAGAGAAGAAGAGCCTTCCTCTGTGACCCGGCAGAATGATAGACTACACACACACACACACACGCACGCACGCACGCACACACAAACACACACACACACACACACACACACACACACAGTTCCCCAGATAATAAAATAAGTCAATGATAAATTATGCCAAGGCAATTTATATATTTGTATAGCACATTTTTACAAACAGTTTTTCTCAAAGGTTATTGTGTACAGCTTTTATTCTGGTGACAATCTGCCTATTCGGCAAATCTTTCCACTTTATTATTACACATCATTCATTGCAAAAATGGCAAATGAATACATTTCAATCTCTCAAACCACTACTAACCTGAGAGTTTCTAGTTTACAGTGTAGACTCCTCAGTCCAACAGACAATAGCTTCACTCCTGAATCCTGCAGGTTGTTGTTACTCAGGTCTAGGTGTCTCAGACTAGAGGACTGGGAGCTGAGGACTGAGGACAGAGCTTCACAACTTTTCTCTGATAGGTTACAGCCACTCAGTCTGGAAAATAAACAACAAAACAAAAGGCACCAGTTATAAATTGTGTTTTGTTTTGAAAAAAGATATCAACACAGTTAATCCAGATGGATATATTTCACATACAGAGCTTTGTTAGAGGCTTTGACCACTGGCAGCAGCCTCAGAAGAGCCTCCTCTGAACCAGAGTATTTCTTCAGGTCAAACACATCCAGATCTTTTTCTGATGACAGTGAGATGAAGACCAGAGCTGACCACTGAGCAGGAGACAGTTTATCTGTGGAGAGACGTCCTGATCTCAGGGACTGTTGGATCTCCTCCACTAGAGAACGATCTTTCAGTTCATTCAGACAGTGGAACAGATTGATGCTTTTCTCTGGAGACAGATTCTTATTGATCTTCTTCTTGATGTACTGGACTGTTTTCTGATTGGTCTGTGAGCTACTTCCTGTCTGTGACATTAGACCTCGTAGAAGAGTCTGATTGGTCTTCAGTGAAAGACCCAGGAGGAAACGGAGGAACAAGTCCAGGTGTCCATTTGGACTCTGTAAGGCCTCGTCCACAGCATTCTGGTAGAAGAGTGCTGATTTTCCACCAAATATTTTAATCCACAAATACTCTGTTTGTACTGCTGATTGATGAAAATGAAGAGCAGCCAGAAACTCCTGAACACTCAGATGGACAAAGCAGAACACCTTGTCCTGGTACAGGCCTTTCTCCACTTTAAAGATCTGTGTGAACACTCCTGAGTACACTGAGGCTGCTCTGATATCGATGCCACACTCTCTCAGGTCTGATTCATAGAAGATCAGGTTTCCTTTCCGCAGCTGCTCAAAAGCCAGTTTTCCCAGAGACTTGATCACCTTCCTGCTCTCTGGACTCCAGTGTGGATCTGTCTCAGCTCCTCCACCATACTTGACCTTCTTCACTTTGGTCTGAACCACCAGGAAGTGGATGTACATCTCAGTCAGGGTCTTGGGCAGCTCTCCTCCCTCTCTGGTCTTCAACACCTCCTCCAGAACTGTAGCAGTGATCCAGCAGAAGACTGGGATGTGGCACATGATGTGGAGGCTTCGTGATATCTTGATGTGGGAGATGATCTCTCTGGACTGCTCCTCATCTCTGAACCTCTTCCTGAAGTACTCCTCCTTCTGTGGGTCAGTGAACCCTCTGACCTCTGTCACCATGTCAACACACTCAGGAGGGATCTGATTGGCTGCTGCAGGCCGTGTGGTTATCCAGAGGTGAGCAGAGGGAAGCAGTTTCCCACTGATGAGGTTGGTCAGCAGCACGTTGACTGAGGTGGACTCTGTCACATCAGTTAGGATCTCAGTGTTGTGGAAGTCCAGAGGAAGTCGACACTCATCTAGACCGTCAAAGATGAAGATGACCTGGAACTGATCAAACCTGCAGATTCCTGCTTCTTTGGTTTCAGAGAAGAAGTGATGAACAAGTTCCACCAAGCTGAACTTTTTCTCTTTCAGCACATTCAGCTCTCTGAAGGTGAATGGAAATGTGAAGTGTATGTCCTGGTTGGCTTTGTCTTCAGCCCAGTCCAGCGTGAACTTCTGTGTTAAGACTGTTTTCCCAATGCCAGCCACTCCCTTTGTCATCACTGTTCTGACTGGTTCATCTCTTCCAGGTGAGGCTTTAAAGATGTCTTCTTGTCTGATGGTTGTTTCTGGTCTGTCTGGTCTCCTGGATGCTGTTTCAATCTGTCTGACCTCATGTTCATCATTGACCTCTCCAGTCCCTCCCCCTGTGATGTAGAGCTCTGTGTAGATCTGATTCAGAAGAGTTGGGTTTCCTACTTTAGAGATCCCCTCAAACACACACTGGAACTTCTTCTTCAGCTTAGATTTGAATTTACGTTGACAAACTGTAGTATGGCTTTCTATAGGAGCAAAGAACAAATGAGCTAAAGCTATAAATTATAATGTTTGAAAACTTAAAAGAAAAAAAAGACATATAATAAATATCTCATTTCTACATCATGCTAAATCTTACTGCTCTGCAGACAGTCGGCCAGCTCCTCCTGCTTCATTCTCTTCAGGAAGTTCACTGTGATCTTCAGAAATGCCTCTCTGCTCCTCCTCCTCTGCTTTTTATCCTCACCTTCCACCATATTTTCATTCCCCTGCTCACCCTCTAAGCATTCTGGGTAATCTGGTGTCAGGATCCTCTGGATTCTCTTCAGCTCGTTCTTCACAAAAGTGACAATGTTCTCCTCCAGCAGCTGGAACAGATGATAATCTGATCATCTTATTTAAACTGAAGACAACAAGTGATGCATGTGTCAGTATGAACGTCTGCTGGTCTAAACAGAGCAACATGGAGACTGTTCGGACCTGAAGGGAAGTTCAACATTTATTCTGTGGTTGATGTAGTTCAACAGTAACAGTGTGATTGTGCATGTACAGACCATAAATATGGAGTCCAGGTCAGATTGATGCTGCTGTTCAGACTGATCACTGTGGACCTCTGAGATCTTCTGCTGAACTCTGTGAAGAAAACATCAACTTTAAAGTTATGGCACGTAACTTTCACAAATCTGTTTAATGTCTGTTACATACAAGCCATTACTAAATGAGATAACACAGTGATTATTAAACCTATTCCCTCCACAAATATCTTGTGGTGTTTTTCAGTATTTGTTTTGAATTTCATGTCAGCCTGTGACATTCCCACGCTGCACACAGGGAATTTTTTACCTCGCAACTTAGTCAAGGAAAGGGCAGAAGGAGTTATTCATGTTTAAGTACATTGAATATTCATTTAGTGAATTATATTAATTTGTGTGACTGCTTCATATCCACTTAGAAAGCCCGAATATCCTCTCATGTCCCTCACTTGTTCTGCAAGGTGTCAGCAATAACTATAGAGTTGATGGTGAAGAAGATCAGCAGTAATATGAAGAGGCAATTCAGCCCTTCAACAGACTATAAAGCTCATGACTGAAACATGATTCCTTCAGTTCTTACTAGTTTTAGATTCTTACCTTTCATCAGCAGGTTGTTCATGTTTAAAGTCAATATTACGAAACACTGACCCATCACTCTTTATGGACACACAGCAGGGTCCAGGTGGTTCTGCTCTCTGTTGTTGCATCCTGATATAAACAGTATGAGCACTTTGTAAACTCATTTCTCAATTAGAGGTGCTCTTTCAGTCAAAAGACTTTTGAATAAACTTTTTTGACTCCCTGATGAAGAGTTGATGCTGAAATGTGTCAGAGTTATTTTTAATAACTAAGTAACTAACACTCCTGGCCTGGCATCAGTCAAGTAGGGCTGCAGAATATGTACAATAATTGAAAATACAACATGGATCATGGTGTTGCAATGTACTATTGCATGTTCACTGGAAAATTAAAATATTTTCTTCCAGTCAAGCTCACTCAGTTTGGTAAACACAGTCACAGTAAGTACAGCTACTGTATTGGCTCCTCGTTCGTTTACATTTGTGACTGTTGCAGTTTCATTGAAGTGGATTTTGTGTCAGAAGTTTTCTCTTTGTTTTCTGTGCTCCGACTTGATTCTGATGTGACTGTACAGATGCACATTTTTATGTTAATCACTACCTATTATTCAGTCATGCAACACAATGAAGCTCTGGACCAAGACATAACTTTCGTAAAAAATGAAATTCTGTTTTAGATTCGTACCTTCCATCAGCAGGTTGTTCATCTTTAAAGTCAATATCACGAAACACTGACCGATCACTCTTAATGGACACACAACTGGGTTCAGGTGGTTCTGCTCTCTGCTGCTGCATCCTGATACAAACAAACCAGTGGTGAATAGAAAAATAGTTTGTAGCTAACAGTCCTGGCATCAGTCAGGTGGGGCTACAGAATATGCAAAATAACTTAAAATACATCATATGGATATTGCCGTTGCAATGTATTGCATTTTCAGTGGAAAATAAAAATAGAACAAGAATGATGTGATTGATCACTTTTTGTTTGCAGTAGATAATTGTTGGCCTGGACCTCTCTGTAGCACCATTACGTTAAACAAGACACCTTACCCACCTTGCTCCTGATGGGTCGTGGTCAGCGCCTTGCATGGCAGTTTCCGCCATCATTGTGTGAATGTGTGTGTGAATGGGTGAATGCGATGTACGATGTAAAGCGCTTTGGCTATCGTTGCAGGTATAGTAAAGCGCTATATAAATACAGACCATTTACCATTAAAAAAACAAACAAACAAACATTGTAGCTCATGTTATTTGGATATTGCACTTTATTATATTCCATTTTCAATCATTTCTTAAATTGTGCAACCCTATGTGAGTCAGATTTTAAAAAGTTAATGTATGCATATGTATGTATACTATATTTATCACGACAAGAGGATTATCATCATAATTAGGTCAGTTCTTCCGACCAAGCTCACTCTGTTTTTGTGAGGAGAATTGATAAATACAGTCACAGCATTTTTACATGACTGTTGGCTCCTCTACCAACCTCTGGATGGTGCTATTGACAGTTTGTTTACATTTGTGAATGTTGCAGTTGAGGTAGATTTTGTGTCAGAGAAAACCTCTGACACAAAATCCACCTCAACTTTGTTTTCTGTGCCCTGATCTGATTCTCATTGTACAGATGAACATTTTTATGTTCATGATAAAACTATTTATTATTCAGTCATAGAAAACACTATGAAACTCTGGACCAAGACATGACTCCTTTTCCCAGGAGAGTTTCGTAATAATGAAATTATGTTTTAAATTCTTACCTTCCATCAGCAGGTTGTTCATCTTTAAAGTCAATATTACGAAAAATAGACCCATCACTCCTCATGGACACACAACTGGGTTCAGGTGGTTCTTCTCTCTGCTGCTGCATCCTGATACAGTACAAACAAACCAGTGACAAATTAAACATAGTTCGTAGGCTTATTATCAGTCACTTATCAAAGAGTACATGGTAAAGACATTCAGAGACTCTTGGTGTCACACACTGCACCACAGTTAAATTATTACATGGAAACTGAGACTGTGCCACTATTGTTTGACATGTAACAGAGAGTGGACAAATAAAAAACACACAAACACAGACCTCAGATCCCCAGATCTGTAGTATGAGCAGCTACAAGTAAACATTTTTGCTATGTCATCACAATGCACACACACCCTTGTTGTTAGTCACACTCAGTAAATTTGTTACAAAGCAACACAGTCTCACTCCCAAGGCGTAATAAACGGACGTTTGGTCAGGGCCCTTTCGCGTTGTTTCCAGACGCTCAAGGTACCCCTCAGCGTGGGACCTGAACGCACAGGGATTTCAATTGATTTTAATGCAATCCCCTCCGCGGCGATATGTGACGCTCAGAGCAAGTGCTCCAGCCATCCATTCACTCCTATTCCGATCCGGCCACGGTGCTGAAAGACGCCGTGAGCTCCCCTCCCATTGGATAACTGATCCTCGTACCATTTGCAGCTGAATTCGTATATTAATACAGCAATTTGGCCGCAAAAATAACATTTCAACATATTTTTATGACATTTCTAACGAGAAATGTGTGTTTTACTTTCAAAATCTATGTTGAACGAATTCAAATTATATTTTGTTTGGCAAATTGAATCTGTTAAAATGTGTACAATATGTTAATTCAGCTTTCTGGCCATAAGAACAACATTTCGGGATATATCTGGCATTGTTTGAGGACATTTCTAGCGAGAAATGTATGTTTTACTCTCTAAATATATGTTGAATGAAAGCAGATTGTGTTTTATTTGTCCTGTAACAAGAAAACAGCTTGTGCTTGTGACTGTAGAGCCGCTTTGGGCGTCATGTTGCCATAACAACGGCCCGCAGAGACTCCGTTCCGGAGTCACAATCATGGTGCAGCTTCCTCATAATCTGATGACAGATTATGAGGAAGCTGCACGCTTTTCAAACCTGCTCAGCAATGTAAACTGCAACGTGACCTCATTTTAACCGACAGTATATTTATACGAAGGATTCAAACGATTTACAGGCCGGACCTATTTCTCCAGCCGACAGGCGGACAGCTTCCGCGTTGTTGCCGAGGATGTGACGTCATTGCAACGGCGCCACCATAGACTGCGACACTGCCATCTACGACGTCTGGACGGAACTACAACACCTTAACAGTGTGTTTTGTTAGTCAGTTGTGATCATGAGGAGTGGAAATTAAGCCATGTTGATTTAATTCAACAACATGTGAATAAACAGTGAGGAATCAGAACAGTTAGACAGCTCTTTTTCAACAAAGTCCAAATAATTCAAGTAACTCAAGTCATATAGGCCTTTTTTTTTTAATTCCAGAAAACAACATTTCTCCCCCCTTCTCCCTCCTCCCGCCCAGGAACCTTAGTTTATAATATAGTGTAGAATGAACCCATCCACTGTAGTAATGTTTATGCACAACTGCACCACTTTAGCCAGCTCCTTTATTTCTGGTTTTACATTGGACAAACTGATTAAGGCTCCATTTTCAGGAGACACAGCTATTCTTTAATAACTTCCACATTCGTTGGGTTACGTTCAGAGGTTTATCAGGGCAGGGCCTAGGGTCATCCAGTGTTAGCAATTACAGACCCATCTGACCTTCACAGGGGTCACAGGTCAACTTTTCATGTGAAATTTGACGATATTTGCTATTATTTCAGGCATAAAACACCAATACTTGGAGCCGAGAAGCTGAAATGTTAGCTTCTAGTCCAGACCTTTGAGCAGATTGAGCGTGCCAAATATCAGGGCTGTGTTCCACTCAGAAGTGTCCAAAATGGCCAAAAAGCAGTGTTCATTTCTAATCCTTCATTGTGTACAAGACTAAATTCAACAGATAGTCTTTAATAACTTCCACATGCTTTGAGCTGGAAGTCTGAAAGTTTCAGGGTTTTGTCAGGGGCCTAGGGCCACCCATTATCTGCAATTTCAGACCAATCCCACATTCAGAAGGGGTCAAAGGTCAAGGTTTAGTATGAAATTTGACGATTTTTGCTATCAATTCAGGCATAAAACACCAATACTTTCAGATGGGAAGCTGAAATCTTTAGATTCTAGTCCAGACCTTGGAGCAGATTGACGGTGCCAAATATCAGAGCTCTGCTCCACTCGGAAGTGTCCAAAATGGCCATGGTAAGTGTCAAAGGTCGCAGGGGTCAAACATCAAAGTGAGTCCTAACAAAACACACACGCTTTAAGTAATCATCATGAAATTTAGATGAGTTGTATATCAGAGAGTCCTCCATCAAAATATTGCGTTCACGTTGCGCTGGGGGCCCCTGGAGGCCCCTGGGGGCCACTTGGCTTTCCCATGCTCCCATAGAGTTGGGTGTCGGGGTGATGGATAAGGGCCTCACAATGAGTCCACAGGCCAAGTTTCAAGTGATTCGGTTGGTTTCTATGGAAACAGCGGCCTCCTGGAGACAGAGGAATGCGGCTGTTTGAAGCCCCGCCTCTCGAAAAGTAATGGCTCAATCAGGACCGAACGCACATCAACGCGTTCGTCTTGGGCCCCCGGAACCACTGATATCAAATTCAGAACTGTACGACTTTTAGAAATATATTTCATCCATTTCAGCTTTTCTGACTCAGAAGGTCTCTCAGGCATTAAGTCTGAGAGGCTCTGAATCTGAAAAGATGGCAGTGTCGCAGTCTATGGTGGCGCCGTTGCAATGACGTCACATCCTCGGCAACAACGCGGAAGCTGTCCGCCTGTCGGCTGGAGAAATAGGTCCGGCCTGTAAATCGTTTGAATCCTTCGTATAAATATACTGTCGGTTAAAATGAGGTCACGTTGCAGTTTACATTGCTGAGCAGGTTTGAAAAGCGTGCAGCTTCCTCATAATCTGTCATCAGATTATGAGGAAGCTGCACCATGATTGTGACTCCGGAACGGAGTCTCTGCGGGCCGTTGTTATGGCAACATGACGCCCAAAGCGGCTCTACAGTCACAAGCACAAGCTGTTTTCTTGTTACAGGACAAATAAAACACAATCTGCTTTCATTCAACATATATTTAGAGAGTAAAACATACATTCCTCGCTAGAAATGTCCTCAAACAATACCAGATATATCCCGAAATGTTGTTTTTATGGCCAGAAAGCTGAATTAACATATTGTACACATTTTAACAGATTCAATTTGCCAAACAAAATATAATTTGAATTCGTTCAACATAGATTTTGAAAGTAAAACACACATTTCTCGTTAGAAATGTCATAAAAATATGTTGAAATGTTATTTTTGCGGCCAAATTGCTGTATAAATTATACGAATTCAGCTGCAAATGGTACGAGGTTCAGTTATCCAATGGGAGGGGAGCTCACGGCGTCTTTCAGCACCGCGGCCGGATCGGAATAGGAGTGAATGGATGGCTGGAGCACTTGCTCTGAGCGTCACATATCGCCGCGGAGAGGATTGCATTAAAATCAATTGAAATCCCTGTGCGTTCAGGTCCCACGCTGAGGGGTACCTTGAGCGTCTGGAAACAACGCGAAAGGGCCCTGACCAAACGTCCGTTTATTACGCCTTGGGAGTGAGACTGTGTTGCACAAAGACATCTTATACCAACTACTGAATCAGCTTTTCTTTCCATCAGAAACACTGAACAAATTCCTCTACAAACATTTATATTTGCAAGCATTATCCAATAACATCAATGAAGATTTCTACTGCCCAGTAAAATAGGGAAATCTCTAGTAGGATTAATACCTGCTCACCTCACTTTACCTTGAACGTTGAGACACTTTCCACAAGTGTTGTTTAAGATGAAGCTGTCTCACATCCTCATACCTTTAGAGACCAAATCTAAAAAAAAGGCAATGGTCAAACCAGTCTAACCTGTGATATAAACACAGTCTGTGCCAGGGGAATACCAGACCAGGTGATGTAGTTCTACCATCTGTCCACTAGAAACTAAAACTAAACATCTACTGGAGTGTCCAGTAGATTGGATACTGCACTCTCAGACTCAAGAGGTGTGTGTCCATCATTTCTCAGCCTCAAGCAGAGTCTTCAAACACCACGTGTAAACAGACAGAAGCTCTAACAACACCAAAGTCATATCTGTCAGTGCTATCAGTACTGTCATTCTTCTGACGTCATCTCAGGTTAGGTTACAATCAGACTCTATTGTTATGAATTTCTGTTGAAGTCAAATAATGATTTGAGAACCATTTGCATTTGTGTAAGGATTTAAAATAATAAACATTTTGCTTAATTTAAAAAAAACTCTAAATGTACAATTAAACAGTGAGACTAGAAAATGTGACCAAATTTATCCTGTTGAAGATTCTCACCTGACCAACTTTCTTCAGGTTGACAGGATAGGACAGTTTCCCCCTTCATGAGATGAGAAGCTGCTTGTTCTACTTCATCAGTGCCGTGGGGCCGTGTGTGATCTGAGCTGAGGATGAGTCACATCCTTATAACTCCACAGCTGAAGCATAAAATTAACAGGGCGTTGCCTGAACCAGTCAAACCTGCGGCAAAAACAGCCTGTGCCAAGGACAGCAAATACACATCTAATGTGTAGGGACGTCGTGCAATGAGTAGAGCAGGCGCTCAATATGCAGAGGCTACAATCCTCACTGCAGTCGACCCCGGCTCGAATCCCGCATCGGGTGGCCCTTTACAGCATCTCAATCCCCGTCTCTCTCCCTCCCCATTTCCTGTCAAATAAAGGCAAAAATGCCCCAAAAATATTCTTTAAAAAGGAATAATACGGTGTGTTACTTGTGAAGTCTGTTTATATTTGGGAAGCATTCGTAAATAATATTGCTTTATGATTGATGCTATTATTTCAAGCTAATACACTGTGTGTGAGTGGTAATTTGAGTAAATTAATAGTCCAGAGTGAAGGTACTTTGAGTTAAAAAAGGACAAGTACACATAAAACTATTTACATTTTATCTTGGTAGGATTTTACACAACATTATATTTCATATTCTATCAAGTGGAGGCACCAACCAATTCATTTACCTTGTTCCTGAAAGATAAATGTAAACCTTATTAGTTGCATTTGTCATTTCAGGTTTATGGCATCACAAAACCTAAACAACGTACCCAGAGCCAGCCCATAGAATACAGGTCATACATGGGATAACAATAACACAGACAACACATCGTCTTTTGACTCTGACAGAAATTGCTGCATATAGTATTTGTACTTAGACAGATTAACCCAGGAAGGGAACAAGGTTCCAGTGGAGACGAGTTTGTGCTAGTGTTGGTAATAGTAGTTGGTGATGATTGTGTTTTAAGGACACAGAGTCCAAACAACATATTATTCATTTTGATCAAAGCTGCCCTATCAGTTTTGTGATTCCCTGCATTTTTTTCTGATCATGTTCTCTCAGGTTACAATCAGACCTTTGTCAATTATAGTCAATTATATAAACACAAATGAAAATGGTTCCCAAGTTATTGTCATTTCACATTTATAACAATAGTTTACTCGATCTGAAACACCCCGCAGCATCAAATACGTTTCTAATGTTTAGTCTAAACAAGTTGTGAGTTAAATTTATCCTGTTCATCAGATTTTAGAGGATTCTCACCTGTTGAACTTTCTTCAGGTCAACTTCAGTTGGAGAGAAGAAGCTTCTCAGTCTTCTTCGTTAGTCCGGCTGTATGTATGTATTTGATCTGAGAATGAGTCACATCCTCATAACTTCAGAGTACAAAGTAAAAAAAAGAAAAGAAAACAAGAGTGACAGCAAAACCAGTTTAGTTATAGAAACCCAGTCAGTGTGAAGGAAATCACACATCAGTGGTGTAGTTCTTCAGTCTGTCCACAAGATGAAGTCATCACACAGGGAGGTGCAGCGGAACACTTTGGATCAACCTGTATTTTGTAAAAAAAAAAATAATAATAATAAATAAAAATAAACTTACATTTAAACATTTTCTATAAACAACCATCAAACATCAGATATCTTTTTGAAGCCAGGGAATTGCTGAATATTTGTTTTTGATTTAATGAAGTTATATTTTTACTTTTCTGTTTGTTTTTCTTTTTTCTTTCATCACTAGAGCTAGACTAAACCAGGTAGGCTTAAGCATATTGTAGGCTATATATCTGATACAGTAAAAGAAACTGCACTCAAGCAATGCAAAATTAGATTTCATAAAGTTAAAGATAATGTCAGACCTTATCAGTACTGTACATTCATTTAAGCCATGGGGCAAATGGATTGAACTTGTTGACGTGTTCTGGGTAAAACTGTTCAATCCATAGATAATCACAGGTAAGTATCAATTCATTATTTCCTTTTCAAGTTTAGTTTTGACTCATCAATGTCTTTGTCTTTACAAACGGTGAAACAGTGACACGGTCAAAAACTATTTGTTGATTACTTGTACTGTAGCTGCCCTTCCTGTGCTAATGCTCCACCCAGTGTTCAAACACAAAAACTACATGGCTGCAACATTTAAAGGGATAGTTCAACATTTTGGCAAATTGGCCCATTGCCATAATCCCTATAGCCTTATGAGTGGGTTCATTACCTTTAACTGTCAGTGCAAGCTATTAGAACGGCTGAGCAGAGCCCGAGCTGCTCAGAGCTACGCTACGGAGGCTCAAGACACAAGTTGTGACCTGCACATTCACCACACTATGATAGGGTGACCATATTTTGATTCCCAAAAAGGAAGACACTCGGCCCGGCATCGAGATGCATATGACATTCAGTATCCCACGTAGTACTACTTCACTTCGAAATAAGTTTAAATCAATCCAAGGCTGCACTTCTGGCTGAATTTGATACCATTTTAGATTAAAAACCTTAGATGGTTAAAAACATTCCAGGCCAGGGTGATGATAGTAGGTGTGTAAATGATCAATAATCAGTATTATTGGCAGTAACAGAGGGTCCCAAAAATAAAATTGTCCTTAAGGCCCCATGGACACTACAGTACGTGTGTGTGTGTGTGTGTTTTTTTTTAATGCTACTTCATTGCAGATCTTGCAAATCTATCATATGCTATATGACCTATTACAATAGCTTCTTGAATTAGAAATATACCGCTTGTGTCAAATCTGACACATCTGATTTATGATTTATTATCGCCCTAATCTAAATTAGAACAACAGCAAACAAAAAGGAGCATCTTTAAATCTTTAATTAACTAGGCTAACTCTACTTGTAAATAGACAACTGAAGTTGTGAAAAATACTAAAAAAGAGACTCAAGATTCAAAGATGGTTCATGTAATCAGGTTTTTCTCTGTGTTGTTTAGTCTCTGAATCTGTCCTGTTAATGAGTCCAACCATGACAAGAACATTTCTCTGTAAACATCAACACATCACCTGTTTGGACAAAAATAATGATGACATCAGAGACCATTTAAAACAGATGTGTCGACAACAACAGCCCAGCAGTCTCATGTCACTGAATCTCTGTGGACAATAATCAGCCACATTTACCTGGGGGCTAAATAAAATAAGCTCTGCAGCGACCTCTGCTGTTTCAATTACACGTGTTTACCAACAGTTTTTCCCCATTGCGCAGGTAGCGGGTGTGGGTGATGTGTGGAGCTCTGCTTCAGCAAAGTCAGGAAAGTCTCTGACAGTTGTACTGAGTGTAGATGACACAAAGTCCGGTTTAGAGTTTATCTGAAACGGAATCACCGACTTCCTTATTGACACATCGACAGACAACAATCAAACTAGAAACTGATGACAGCCGAAACCAAAATACTTAGATAATAAGTTATTTCTTTCTCCGAACTTCCACACATCCACAACAAGCTTTAACCCAACAGAAAGTTACAGTTGTTACCGCTCAGTTTCTCTGCTGCTCCTTCTGCCTCCGTTTCTGTCTCTGCGCATCACTGAAATATCAGGTGAGTGTGTGGGCGTGTCCAGGTGAGCTCTGTAATATGATACATGCAGGTGAGTCTGTCGGATGAAAGTGGAAAAAGTAGAAAAACTAAAACTGACGGTGAAAGACACGGAACGGTCACTTTCATTAAAGGTGTTTGACATGAAGTAGATCACCTGACAGAGTCCTGTGGATCAGAGTGAACTTGGACATTTTATCTCTCACACATTCATTAACGTTACAGCAAGACACACACCTGAATAAAGATGATCTTGAGAGGGTGGGAAAATAGCAACGTGAACTACAATGATGATAATGCAAAGGAAGTGATGTTTATCGTAAAAAAAAAAAAAATGTTTGGAAAAAAAAAACTTTTAAAATATAGCCTATATATACTTTTAAAATATAGCCTATATATATATATATATATATATATATATATATATATATATATATATATATATATTGTCTATGAATATATATATATATATATATATATATATATATATATATATATATATTGGGCTATATATATGTAATAGCCTATATATATATATATATAGCCTATATATATATATATATATATATATAAAAATCTTTTTGTATTCATTTAAATATGGGTTTCACTCATTTAGGCCTATATGGTTCATGGTAATGTGCACTGAGAAAATGCAGCTTAAATACAGTTAATGTCAAGGTGAATAAAATAAAACATAAATATTTTCAGAGATTTACAATTTTTCAGTATAAAATTTTAGTTTACAATATATATTATTCAATTCATAAAATTACTATTGGCCCACTATATTATAATTTAAGAGTATTTTAATTTGAGAAGGAGAGGAAGAAGGAGAGAGAGAGAGAGAGAGAGAGAGAGAGAGAGAGAGAGAGAGAGAGAGAGAGAGAGAGAGAGAGAGAGAGAATTTTCAGTTACAAAGACCTTTATTTATCTTTTATTCACTGTACAAAAACATAACACTTCTACATTTACATTAAATCCAGATTAACATCAATGTTGGTCCAAACAGGAGAAGTTATGTCCTTTCGGTCCAGTTCAGTTTCCACTGTTTCAGATTTCTTATTCTCAGCAAGTAGATTAAAAAACTGTATTCAACAATAAAACAAAGTAAGAAGCAAATAAAATCCCAATAAACAGATTTTTCTTTTCAGATTTAGCATATGATTGAAAACAGTGGATTTGTCACTGCGATTAATAAAATAAGTGGAAACAACTTTGTTCCCTGATGAAGATTTTCCTCAGTGTGACCTGTATCATGGAGAACATGTTCTCAAAGGGACTCCGAATCACTTAACACATTTTACTGTGCAGCACCTTATTATGACCACTATAAGGTTTGGTTATGGGCTACATCTAGTGGCCGTAGTAATTATGACAGGACAGACAGGTCAATAAAACACTATATGACACAGAGGAGCAGTTTTCAGTTCCTACTGTATGTGAAACCTGCAGTTTTTGTTCTTTGTTCAATGTTCAATCTCAGAACAAATTTAAACATGTTGTCACTATTGTCTTTTCCTAAACCTGACCAAGCCATGACTGTAACTACAGTGATGATGGTGAGTACGATATTGATCACAATGATGTTATCAGACAAATTAATATTTAGTGTGTGAGCCTGAGACAGATCTGCTTCACAGTATAGAGTGTGTGTGATGGTGAACAGAGTCAACTTTGACTTCAGCAGCTGACCTGGAGTCAGCAGAGTTTCTGTCCTCAGGAGAGACAGAGAGACCTACAGAGGAAACACAGACACTGAGGAACCAGAACCGATCAAGAACCCAGGATACAGAGGTTCAGTGAATGTGGTGTTGAAGGTGTGGAGGTGGATCAGTTTGTCAGAGGAGACACTGTAGAAGGACAGAGTGCCAGCAGGATAGTCCACATACACTGCTGCTCTGTTAGAGACACAGGGGGCGGAGATGGGTGTCTCTCTGTTGTTGTGCCAGACAGAGTAATGGCCGTCATGATCAGAGCACCTCAGACACCAGGACTGATCATTTGCTCCAAACCAACAGTCTTCACTGTTTCCTTTCCTTCCAATTCCTCTGTAACTCACTGATGTATGAACCCGTCCTCTCCACTCGACCTCCCAGTAACAGCGACCAGTCAGACCATTTCTACACAGCAGCTGAGGCAAGTGGTCAAATCTATCTGGATGATCAGGATATGACTGATCCTCTCTCACACTTGTCACTGTCCTGTTGTTGTCAGACAGTTTGAGTTGTTTGTTCACTGTGTTCATGTCCAGTTCCAGTTCACAGGCATCTGATGCAGAGAACAAAACAAAACACAGCTGCAGTTTATCATCTGTTCATTTATCAAAACTTCTATCAAAAACTGTCACTTATACAACCTTTCTAGTCCCACAGTTTTTGGTCAATTGTCACCAAATTTACTACGCTGCATCTTTAGACCGACTTACACAAAAATACCACCCGGCATTTTGATATTTGAGAAATTGAACCAACAGTGCATGAAAACGTTTGACTGTAAACAGTACTGTAAACATCTTCTTGAAAAAAATGACAATATTTTGGAGTCGTGGTTGATGAAGTTTGCCAAATATCAGAATTTTATCTAATAAACTGAATTTTTGACAACATTTTGAATTCTACTCTTATAGGAACAATTGCAGTCAATGTAAGAGTGGCATTTTTAAACATTAGCCTAGATTTTTATCTTATGAAGCGAAACACATCGTTAAAAATAAATCACCAACATTTTCATGCTGTCAAGCTGCAATACATGTATTATCAGATTTTTGTCTTAATAACAGAATTTTTGACATTTTGACAGTTGGCTGGTGTCTCCCTGAGTCCATTTGTCAGAGGATTGTGAGTTCAATCTTCAGCTGAGGCAAAATGCTATTGTAATGCTCATGATCTTGTTGTCTTCCTATTTTGTCTCTTATTACTCAGATTTGCCTAAATATGTCCAAAATTGCCTGGCCCTGACCATTCCTGAACAGAAGCTTTAATTAAATTAATTGAATTCTTACATCTTTCCAACCACACTGACAAAAATAAAAACTAAATTCTGAATAAAACATTGGACAATTTAGATTTTGCATGTCTGGAAAGTGTAAAAATCTAGTGTAACATGTGGCTGCTGTGTTTTCATGAATCAAACTTAAAGGGGAACTATGCAAGTCTGCTC
This sequence comes from Trachurus japonicus, assembly GCF_045865225.1. Taxonomy (NCBI): domain Eukaryota; kingdom Metazoa; phylum Chordata; class Actinopteri; order Carangiformes; family Carangidae; genus Trachurus; species Trachurus japonicus. Next base: position 5,847,649 of record NC_140930.1, on the reverse strand, counting down.
GCTTTTCCACTGTTTTGGTTACGCTGCTCTCAGCGATGTGTATGTGTTTACAATGAAGCCGGCGAAAAATCCATAAATGGAGCGGTGGATAACGTTATATAACATATACGATGTTACGACGTGTGTGTTTGTGTAGTCTTAACCGGCATAAACAAAAGATTAGGGGTTACAGAGCGCGTTTGTGTTGTGGGGTGCAGAGACAAGAGCTGGGACACCGGGGTGGCGACCGAGTAACTACACTGATGTTGCAAGGTTGATTTTCAGCCGTAAGACGTCGCCAGGTGAAGGCAAAGAGCCTCCGTTCACACTCGTAATAAGTCATGTAGTTAACGATCACAATTACTCCAGAGTTTTTTAATTAAGGCAAAAATGTAGCATAGCCACAGGAGAAATCCTGCTTAGTTCCTCTTTAAAAACACACTCACACTTCCTCAAACCAGGTCTCAGCGTCTGAGGTTCACAATGGTCCAACCTGGAGGAGGAAACAAAGTCAGGATCAACTTAATCTACCTTCACTCATCCGCCATGAAACATGAAGCAGAGTTCCTCAGTTAGTCAGAGAGACAGAGACACAGAGAGCTGCTGTTGTCTGTCTATCTGTCAATACCTGAGAGTGTCCAGTCTCCAGTGTGGATCCTCCAGTCCAGCAGACAGCAGCTTCACTCCTGAGTCTCCCGGATGATTGTAGCTCAGGTCCAGCTCTCTCAGATCGGAGGGGTTGGAGCTCACAGCTGAGGCCAGAGAAGAACAGCCTTCCTCTGAGACCTGACAACCTGACAGACTGAACACACACAGTGCTGTCATTGAAATTCTATTACAAATAATGAAATAATCAGAAAGAGGACATAACTCAGACAAATGATCAACAAGATTCAGCAGACACAAGTATTGATGAGCTACATGGATCAAAGTCTTGACAAACATCACCCTACCTAAGAGTTTCCAGTCGACAGTGTGGATTCTCCAGTCCAACAGACAGCAGCTTCACTCCTGAATCCTGGAGGTTGTTGTTACTCAGGTCCAGTTGTCTCAGACTAGAGGACTGGGAGCTGAGGACTGAGGACAGACCTTCACAACTTCTCTTTGTGATGTCACAGTGTTTCAGCCTGAAAAAGGATTTTGAGAAAAATAAATTCCCATACAAATATGTCACGATATGTAAAACCAACAAAACAAAAACCTGAGAGTTTCCAGTTTACAGTGTGGACTCTCCAGTCCAACAGACAACAACTTCACTCCTGAATCTTGCAGGTTGTTGTTACTTAGGTCCAGTTCTCTCAGACTAGAGGACTTGGAGCTGATGACTGAGGACAGAGCTTCACAACTTATCTTTGTGATGGCACAGTGTTTCAGCCTGAAAAAGGATTTTGAGAAAAATAAATTCCCATACAAATATTGTAAATACAGGTCACAATCTGTAAATTCAACAAAACAAAAACCTGAGAGATTCCAGTTTACAGCGTGGACTCTCCAGTCCAACAGACAACAACTTCACTTCTGAATCCTGCAGGTCGTTGTTACTCAGGTCCAGTTCTCTCAGACTAGAGGACTGGGAGCTGAGGACTGAGGACAGAGCTTCACAACTTCTCTTGGAGAGGTTACAGCCACTCAGTCTGAAAATTAAAGAAGAAAACACAACACCCCAGTTCGAAAAAATGTGTTGTTTGACCAAATTAGAAATGAATATCCAGATGGATGTATGTGCATATACAAAGCTTTGTTGGAGGCTTTGACCACTGGCAGCAGCCTCAGAAGAGCCTCCTCTGAACCAGAGTATTTCTTCAGGTCAAACACGTCCAGATCTTTTTCTGATGACAGTAGGATGAAGACCAGAGCTGACCATTGAGCAGGAGACAGTTCATCTGTGGAGAGACGTCCTGATTTCAGGGACTGTTGGATCTCCTCCACTAGAGAACGATCATTCAGTTCATTCAGACAGTGGAACAGATTGATGCTTCTCTCTGGAGACAGATTCTTAGTGATCTTCTTCTTGATGTACTGGACTGTTTTCTGATTGGTCTGTGAGCTACTTCCTGTCTGTGACATTAGGCCTCGTAGGAGACTCTGATTGGTCTCCAGTGAAAGACCCAGAAGGAAGCGGAGGAACAAGTCCAGGTGTCCATTTGGACTCTGTAAGGCCTTGTCCACAGCGCTCTGGTAGAAGGGTGTTGATTTTCCTCCTAATACTTTAGTCCACAGGGAGTCTTTTTGTTCTTCTGACAGCAGATTGACTCCAGAGTTGATGAAGGTCATATGAACATGAAGAGCAGCCAGAAACTCCTGAACACTCAGATGAACGAAGCAGAACACCTTGTCCTGGTACAGGCCACTCTCCTCTTTAAAGATCTGTGTGAACACTCCTGAGTACACTGAGGCTGCTCTGATATCGATGCCACACTCTGTCAGGTCTGATTCATAGAAGATCAGGTTTCCTTTCTGCAGCTGCTCAAAAGCCAGTTTTCCCAGAGACTCAATCATCTTCCTGCTCTTTGGACTAAAGTGTGGATCTGTCTCATCTCTTTTATCATACTCGATCTTCTTCAGTTTGGACTGAACCACCAGGAAGTGGATGTACATCTCAGTCAGGGTCTTGGGCAGCTCTCCGCCCTCTCTGGTCTTCAACACCTCCTTCAGAACTGTAGCAGTGATCCAGCAGAAGACTGGGATGTGGCACATGATGTGGAGGCTTCGTGATGTCTTGATGTGGGAGATGATCTTTCTGGCCTGCTCCTTAACTCTGAACCTCTTCTTGAAGTACTCCTCCTTCTGTGGGTCAGTGAACCCTCTGACCTCTGTCACCACGTCAACACACTCAGGAGGGATCTGATTGGCTGCCGCAGGTCTTGTGGTTATCCAGAGGCGAGCAGAGGGAAGCAGTTTCCCCCTGATGAGGTTGGTCAGCAGCACGTTGACTGAGGTGGACTCTGTCACATCAGTCAGGATCTCAGTGTTGTCCAGAGGAAGTCGACACTCATCCAGACCGTCAAAGATGAAGACGACCTGGAACTGATCAAAGCTGCAGATTCCTGCTGCTTTGGTTTCAGTGAAGAAGTGATGAACAAGTTCCACCAAGCTGAACTTTTTCTCTTTCAGCACATTCAGCTCTCTGAAAGTGAATGGAAATGTGAAGTCTATGTCCTGGTTGGTTTTGTCTTCAGCCCAGTCCAGAGTGAACTTCTGTGTTAAGACTGTTTTCCCAATGCCAGCCACTCCCTTTGTCATCACTGTTCTGATTGGTTCATCTCTTCCATGTGGTGCTTTAAAGATGTCTTCTTGTCTGATGGTTGTTTCTGGTCTGTCTGGTCTCCTGGATGCTGTTTCAATCTGTCTGACCTCATGTTCATCATTGACCTCTCCAGTCCCTCCCTCTGTGATGTAGAGCTCTGTGTAGATCTGATTCAGAAGAGTTGGGTTTCCTGCTTTAGAGATCCCCTCGAACACACACTGGAACTTTTTCCTCAGGTTGGATTTGAGTTTACGTTGACAAGTTGCAGCATGACTTTCTAAACAAACAAGCAACAAATAAGAATAATTAATCCATGACAAAAACTATGTTTAAACATTTCCTTTCAAAGATTTTTCCCCCTTTCATGTCAGTAAATGTCTCATTTCTCCAACATAGGCGCGTTTCCACTGCAGGAACTTTGGGGTAATTTTATGGGGCCAGCCCCGTTGGTGCGTGTCTCCACTGCAGGAACCTCCCCCACAGAGCCACTTACAGGAACTTTTACAGGGCCGAACGGAGTCCCTGCCTGGGGGTAGGTACTCGGATCGGCCCTGAAGACATCCTGGTGGGGCTTGAGATTTTACTCTGATGCTGATTGGTCAGACTCAAAGCAGGATCATGTGACGCTAAGAGAAAGCCCCAAAGTAATGCATTTTTATAACCCAACGTTACTAAAAACGGAAAAATGGCCGAAAAAAAGAGAATAACTCAGTAAAAGACGAGAGTAGCAGTAGGCCTGGTAAAAAAAAAAAAAAAGAGTGGTAAATAGGCGATCGCGGGATTACGTGACGATCGAGATGGCTTTTTTTTTTTTTAAGAAAGCGTCTATACTGACAGAAAACAACAACAACAACAACAACAACAACAACAAGAGCAGTAAAAAAAAAAAAACGCTGCACAACGACCACGCAATGATCGAAACTGTTGCACGTCGCCATAAGAGCCCGGTCGGTCCTGTCTGCAGTGGATACACGGCCACCGAGAGGGCCGAGTGAGAGGACGGTTCCTGTAGAAGTTCCTACCCCCTCCTTTTACCAGGAACTCCTGCAGTGGAAACGCGGCTCATGTTGAATCTTTAGAGAAATCCTCTTACTACTCTGCAGACAGTCAGCTAGGTCCTCTTGCTTCATTCTCCTCAGGAAGTTCACTGTGATCTTCAGAAATGCCTCTCTGCTGCTCTTCTGCTCTTCATCTTCACCATCCACAATCTCCTCATCCTCCATTTTAGGCCTTAGGACCCTCTGGACCCTCTTCAGCTCGTTCTTCACAAAAGTGACAATGTTTTCCTCCAGCAGCTGGAACAGTTGATAAAATGAACATTTCAATTAAAAATTAAAAATAATAAATAAAAATAAACAATAAATCTGTGATTTATATAATTTAACAGTAACAGTGTGATTGTACATGTACAAACCATAAATATCAAGTTCAGGTCTGGTTGATGCTGCTGGGCAGACTGACTGCTTTGGACCTCAGAGATCACCTGCTGAGCTCTGCAGAGAAAAGATCAACATCACGGGGAAATGAATTACTAAATGGGTTTAAATTCCAACATTGATAAAGCGAGGATGGAAACTGACTGGCAGATGAGATGACTCAGTCATAACTCAAGATAAATAAAGAAATAAAGATGAAAAATGGTTCACAGAAGTTGCAAAGTTAAGCAACACTTAAGTAACACCACAGTAACTGAATAGTGGCCTAAAAGTTTTCAATTTAAAAATACAGCTGCAATTCTGATCATATGACTAAAACAGTGTAAAAGTGTTGATTCTATGAGCCAAAATTTAGTGGAACAGATCTCTGACAGACAATCCATGGGCGACTTTACAGTGTCAAAAGTCCTTTGCATCAGGGCATCAGATTGCCAGATACCTGACACCTTTTGGGGAAGTGATTGTCCACTTCTTTCTACCCATTACACGTGGGAGAGAAACCAGTCAATACCCTTTGCAAAACCTCTGAGTCCAGGCTTGCGACACAGCTACTGTATGGTCAACCACACATGAAGCCAAGGCCCAGTTCAAAGGTGTGAACAAGTCTGGCTTGGCTGACAAATTTAAAGTTTGAATGTCCTCATAAGTAGAAGTTAAGATCACAGATCACTTTGGATTCATACTGTATCTTTGACTGCAGACCCTCGACAACTACAACAGTAGCCATGTTTACATGTGCATTTTTTCTACAAGCTGATTATAATCATTCTGAGAGGAAAATCCAACCTCACTGTTTACATGGACGTGGAATAAAGTGGTCCAATTAAAACGTGTGTGTACACTCATCAAGCAACTACTGTAATCAGAACTCACTGTGTCTGTCAGGTTTTCAGGGAATGCAGGACCCAAATGCAGACTTGAATAAACACAAGGCTTTATTTGCCAGGCTTAACTGACACAGGAACATAGAAAACACACCATGGAAGGACGTGGACAAATGACAATGAACCGACAAGGACAAAGGGAAACACTGAGGTTAAATACATGAGGGAACGAGACACAGGTGGTGCAATCAGACAGGTGAGACACATTAGGTAATCAAGGGCAGGGCGCACACAGGAAGACAGGACAAGGACTTCAAAATAAAACAGGAACTAAACTAAACAGACAAGACAAGGAAAACAACAGGGTCATGACAGTGACATACACAGTGAAGTTCAGCTGATCAAATTTGTTGAAAACAGTACAAAGAGAAGCTCTTCCCCTGGTAAACAAATGCTGTCAAAAAAATCCACCAGAACATGAGCAGCTAACTAAGAAGGTAGTCCCGTACAAAAGCAGATAATGAAGCTTTGGACCAAGACATGTTTCCTCTTTTAAAAGTCCAACATCAACAAAGTTTAGTTTTCAAATCTTACCTTCCATAAACAGAGTGTTGTCCACTTTTAAATAAGATAGGATGATCCATAGACCGTTCACTCTTCATGGACACACAGCTGGGTTCAGCAGGCTGTCCACCTTTAAAGAAGATAGGACGATCCTTGGACCGTTCACTCTTCATGGACACACAGTTGGGTTCAGCAGACTGTTGTCCACCTTTAAAGAAAATGGGACGATCCATGGACCTTTCACTCTTCATGGACACACAGCTGGGTTCAAGAGAGTCTAGTCTCTGCAGCTGCATCCTGATATAAAACAATAAACAAAGATTTAATTTTGACTTCATTTAATCATTTGATTAATCAGTGGTTGGTGGTTAAAGGACAATTCCAGGCGAATTCAACTCGGGGGTGTATTTTCATATCATTTTAGGTCTAAAAGAATGAATCTGAAGATTTTCAGTTTAATCGCTCCTGTTTTGCGTTGGTGCGTCTGTCCCTGCATCGCCACGGCAGCAATGAATGGGAGTGGATGTAAGTTCCGCTGTTTAGGCTGTTTACAGCCCTCAAAGCCGCATTTTTTTTCCACAGACAGCGTCAGATGGCTACTCAAACATGCACCGAGAAGTTTATTTACTTCAAGCAAGCCGACATGTTTGTAAAACTAGATCTAATTCAAAGTCTCCCGGAGTCTCGCGCGAGCCCGAAGTTGCAGTGCGCAGTGTGTTCAGGTGCAATGGGAGCTACCGCTTGTGTCATAAACACAGGAATATCAACTCTTTACTTGCTTGAAGTGTACATTTTTTTCCACAGACAGCGTCAGGTGGCTACTCAAACATGCACCGAGAAGTTTTTTTTACTTGAAGCAAGTAAAGAGTTTTTTTTTTTTTTTTTTTATCAAAATTTTATTTAATTCCTCAAAACATTAGGAAAGAAAACAAAAAACGTAGTGAATAATACAGGGCACAAGGGAGTGTGATAAATAAACGATAAACAGTACTAACAAACAAGACCACAGTAAAAAAAATAAAAATAAAAAAGGGGAACAGAACCAGAGCAAAATTGTAAAAAGATGCTCTGATACCACACAGCAATAACAAATACTTCACAGACAAGACTCACATACACAAAAACAAAGACAACCACAGACAAACAAGACAAACAGGGCCTGTAGGGTTAGACAACCCTAGAATTTAGAGGAAGAGAGAGAGAGGAAAAAAAAGGGATAAATATTAAATAAATTAATAATAATAATTATCATAGAAGCTATGCGTTAATTTTCTGAATATGCTCGATGGCCTTAGACCAGGTCAGAAGAGACTCAGATTTTGCTCCATTGATTCTGGCAGTAGATCTTAAAGAGTTGATATTCCTGTGTTTATGACACAAACGGTAGCTTTTCCCACTGCATGTGAACACACCGCGCACGGCAACTGGGTCTCGCGCGAGACTCCGGGAGACTTTGAATTAGATCTAGTTTTACAAACATGTTGGCTTGCTTGAAGTAAATAAACTTCTCGGTGCATGTTTGAGTAGCCATCTGATGCTGTCTGTGGAAAAAATTGCGGCTTTGAGGGATGGAAACAGCCTAAACAGCGGAACTTACATCCACTCCCATTCATTGCTGCCGTGGCGATGCAGGGACAGACGCAGCTACCGCAAAACAGGAGCGATTAAACTGAAAATCTTCAGATTCATTCTTTTAGACCTAAAATGATATGAAAATACACCCCCGAGTTGAATTCGCCTGGAATTGTCCTTTAATAGTTGATTTTAAGTTATTATATCTGATTACTAGTTTTGTGACAGTGAGTGTGAGTTACCTCTGAGCTTTGGTATGGTTCTCATGTTCCCCCCACAGAGTGGTTTTAGAGGTAGGAGCCACCTCCTCTCTGTCCTCACACTGATCCATAGCAGAGCCCCTACCTACACACACAACACATCACAACAACAACCGATTTTTAAAAGGTTTCATAACTGACCAGGGGAATCCCTGACAAATGTTCTCATTCAAAGGGTCTGATGAGGAAACCTCTCTCTCAAATTTAGTATATTAATTTAGTATAATTGGAGTGCAACTCTCGTTAATACGTTGTTTTTTTTTATTTTACAAATTTCACTCTAGCACCACCAAAATGCATTTACCGGCACCATGAAAGTGGTACAGTGGCCCAAATGTTTTTGTGTGTGTTTTTTTACATAATGCAATGTAACACCTCAATAAATTTCCTCTAAATGCTTTTCAGTTTTTGTTAATTTCAGAATAGCACCACCAAATATACAGACTCCCCCGCACACAGATACTTGCACAAAAATCTTCAATGGCTGCAACAATTACGTCCTGTGACCTTTTAGGACAAAAAAAGAAGAAAAAAAATGTTATATTTGCGAATCTACTCGTTCCTCTCCTGTCCAACAAATGGATGTACAAACTATTTTTTCTCTCACTATAGCACCACCAATATGTATTTACTGACACCATGTAAGAGGACATTTACCCCATAGTAACTTTTTTGACATTCATTTTTTCAAAATGTATTCATTGTATTGCAAGGCTTTGTTAAAATGTTTCCAAAACCTACCATTTCACATGATCACTTAATAAGTGAGGGAATCAGAATTTATCTGAAAACCCCTTTACCAAAATAAAAGAGTAACCTTTCCCATCAAAAAGACACCACTTTTTTCTGGACAATTTAAGAATTTAACAGGTGCGAATTGTCTTTGTTACTGTACAGGCCACACCTTAAGGTGGGTCTTATTTTTCTACGTATCTCACAACCCCAATTCTGCAGCAGAACCTTTGGAACTTCCTTTAAGAACTGTTGAGAATTAAAGTCCTCAAAGTTTTGGACAGTATGATCTGTGAAAAGCCCCTTCATGCACTTCATGCCACTGAAAATGTTTCAACCTGTAACTGTTGTAGTGTATTATCTACCACACTGTCACTGACAAGATAAAAATCCATTGTATCACCAAACTTGTGCACCACCTACTGTGCAGCTGGTGTCCTACTGTGTGTGTGCCATTCCCTTTTAACAATTACTTTAACCACATTTTAATGCAAACTGTTGAATGTTCTATAGCAACTTATTAGCTACTTTCTGCCAACCAGTTACTCCTTCACACTATTCTTTGTAAAATCCATTTGTAGAAAAATAATCATTGAACTGGACACATAGATCATGGGAATTACATTTCAGTCACATTATGTCTGTGTATCTGAGTCACAAGATTGTTATGTGTTTCAGCCAAGTTGATTCAAACTGTCCCAACCAGTTCTGACACACCCTGAATGCTTCACTGATCACCGAGTTTAGGTTACAATCAAACTACTTCCAACAGGAAAACATGAAAATCCTTCTCAAACCAATCTGCTTTAACTCAGAGGGAAACCAAAGAATAAAACTCTTTAATAACAAACTGAATCATTAAACAGATCATCCAGAAACATATGTCCTGTCAAACAGTGATACAATAGAGTGTGATGCTGCTTATGAGACAGATTTCTCAGGTAGGATTCTCACCCGGTCGAATCACAGACACTTTCCAATTCCAAGTAGAAACATTTAGAGAGAAGAGGCTTCTAATTTTCCTCGCCAGTCCTGGTGTCTGTGTTTGAGCTGAATCTTATTTTTTTTTTATCCTTGCAGGGTTTTTGGTTGTTGTTAAAATGCACCTCAGACAAGTTTACTCAAGTTCTCAGACTAGTTCTTACTGGTTTGTGATCACGTGAGCTCAGATCAACTCAAACTGCTGCTTGTTCTGCATCAGATTCACTTAAAATAAAGCATGCAGCTTAACCTGAAATCATTCTTCATCAAGACTTGAGAATATTTATAACAGCAAGCACCAAATAAAAACAGAAATCCTAAACCAGCTAATCATCATTAATAATTATTTATAATTCCCAGTCAAAAAATGATACATCACAATGTGACCAGTGATCCTATTCAGGCATTTACAGATTTCTCAGGTAGGATTCTCACCCGATTAAATCACTTCAGGTTGACTTTCAGAAACTTTCCACCTTCATAGAGGAAACATTTGGAAGAAAAGAAGCTGCTCATTCTCCTTCGTCTGGCTGGTGTTTGTGTGAGTTACGCCCTCATGAGGGCACCTATCTGGAAAAAACATCAGTGACGTCAAAACCACGTATAACTTGTGGCAGAAACTCAGTCTTCAGTCTATCCACTAGATGGTGCAAACCAAACATTTACTGTAATATATGAATGCCAGCTACATATACAGTATGTCAACATACAGGCTAAATTAGGTGCAAATACATGGCTCTGCAGACAATTACCAACACACGAGTAGAAGCCCATAAGGTTTTTTTTCCCCATATAGGTCTGTATTTATTTTTTTCCAGGAAAATATTACAGACCTTATTTCAATTATTTTTCCCCACTTATACTATTAAAAAAAGATTCTATGTCACTTTCTATGTCTGATTATTCACTTCTCTTGTATTACTGTCTATTGTCGAACCATATTGTATGTGTCACGGCATAACGGTGAAGTAGTTTCTTCAGACACTGTTGCTCTGCATTCATTATTTGGAGGGAACCTGATTTCTCCCTGAGCTCCAACATTAAGGGTGCATGCAAGCTTGCTTAAAGAACAGACTAAAACTGTGCATTAAAAACAGGTTTAAATAGATTAAATCAAAATGCTTTATCACAAGCTGGTGGAGAAAGGGTAACATATACTACCAATACAGTAACAAGCACATTTTCTCTTTATCTTTGACCAAAGTGCTGTACAAAGGACGATTAAAATACACTAAAGAAGTTGGTGACACAAAAGAATACAGTACAACAATGTAAAAATGACATAGGTGTCATGTAAATGCATTAAAAGGAGGAAAATAAGAAGCAGATATTTATGACAATGGACAAGAAGGTGAGTGAACTAAAAACCTAGATTTGAAACTGGAGATGGAGGGAGCTCATCTGATATCAGCTGGACCTTCTGTCCAATAGTTTTTGAGCAGACACTGGGCAGGCTCTGTCAGCTTTTAGTTTTAGACACAAGTGTGGTGCATGTTGGAAGGATGAGCTTTGAGGTCTGAGATGTGAGGTGAAGCCTGCACATTGGGAAGCTTCAAAGTGAGACCACATTCACTGCCAAAGACTCTCAGACAGACGACACAGAGACACAGAGGAACCAAGACTGACACAGAACCCAGGATACAGAGGTTCAGTGAATGTGGTGTTGAAGGTGTGGAGGTGGATCAGTCTTGGACATTTCCAAGTTGGGATTTCTGACTTCCGAGTTGTTTTGAACGCAGCAGACTTTCCTTATGAGTTGTACATGCGCAGTAGCTCGCGCATGAAACACACCACATACCGTGATCAAAGACAGGTGATATCTACTGAGTATCTTTGCCGCGATACTGTGATATTATACTCTGGTATCGTTTGACAGACCTAGGCTGACAAGTTTGTTGTTCGATTGCTGATGCCTGTGTTATTATCTCATCACCTGACGTTCTCAGTAAAGTTAAGCTGCTGCCAACTAGTCAATATTAACTCAAAGAGTTTTATTTTATTATAAGAACCCAAATGAACTGTAACACATACCACCACCACCCACCATAGTGGCAGGCAGTGCATCTCAGCAGCAGCAGCAGCAGCAGCAGCAGCAGCAGCAGCAGTGAGGGCCCAGTTAGTTGGGCCTAAATGTGTGGTGTTGGTCTTTTACAATGTTGTTAATGGTAGCAGTTTTGTATTGTGCAGAAAAGTGGGGAACACGCTTTAGAATGGGTCCTATAATATAGGCTAATAGTCAAGTTTTATTTTGAAGTTTGGTATAGCTTGCAGTTTATCTCTAAAACTGTAACTGTAATTTTATGAAAGCATTTTAACATCAATTTTTAATTCTTGCTGATTATCATCACAGAACAAATAGGCCTACACTTCATTTTTATTAAATGAATCAATCCACAGATTCATTGTTGATATATTCTGAATTTATCAACTGTAATGTCTGATTTATATAGGCTGCAAGTGTCACTAAGAGCTGCCCAGACAGTGAAACAGATATCAGACAGGTTGGATCCAGAGTTCTAGAAAATAACAACAGCAGAGTGAAGTGAGACAAAAATAATTACAGAATAAAAATCATTTTACAAAAGTGTGATTGAAGAGCTAGTCTTGATTATCAAAGTGATGAAATTGGACAAACAAATGTTTATTGTTTGAGTCTTCAGACAGATCTGCTTCACAGTACAGAGTGTGTGATAGTGAACAGAGTCAATTTTGACTTCAGCAGCTGACCTAGAGTCAGCAGAGTTTCTGTCCTCAGGAGAGACAGTGAGACCTACTGAGGACACAGAGACACTGAGGACCAAAAACTGATCCAGAACCCAGGATACAGAGGTTCAGTGAATGTGGTGTTGAAGGTGTGGAGGTGGATCAGTTTGTCAGAAGAGACTCTGTAGAAGGACAGAGTGCCAGCAGGACAGTCCACATACACTGCTACTCTGTCAGAGACACAGGAGGAGGGGATGGATGTTTCTGTGTCATTGTGCCAGAAAGAGTAGCCTTTATTGTCAGAGCAGCTCAAACTCCAGGACTGATCATTTCCTCCAAACACACAGTCTCCTTTCCTTCTGATTCCTCTGTAACTCACTGATATATTCACCTCTTTTCTCCACTCAACCTCCCAATAACAGCGACCAGTCAGACCATTTCTACACAGAAGCTGAGGCCAGTGGTCAAATCTGTCTGGATGATCAGGATATGACTGATCTCTCACCCATGTCACCTTCCTGTTGTTGTCAGACAGTTTGAGGTGTTTGTTCACTGTGTTCATGTCCAGTTCCAGTTCACAGGCGTCTGATGGAGAGAACAAGACACAACACAGCTGCAGTTTATCATCTGTTCATTTATCAACAACTTCACTGACAATAAATGAAAGTGAAACATTCAAACTTATATTTTATATTATGTTGTACTGTGAATAATGTTTTACTACATTTAAATTAAATTCAAACAAGCCATTTCTAACAACATCAAAAGTAACAGTAGGTGCATGAGAATAAAGACGTCAAAAATGTTGGGGTTCACACTAGCAAACCCATTTTGGTTTTGTGTTTGCTGTCTCTCGTTTTTCCCACCAGAGGGCAGCTTGTATTGTTTACATGTAAATCTTGAAAAAACAAATATTTAATTTAGATGCATTTTGGCATGATTTCAGTATACATTTCATGATTTGGGTTTATTATAAGATCATATAATTTCACCTACTTTTATGTGTATATTGCCTGTTTTGGAGCTAATAGTTCCGTTTTAAATAGTGAACTTTTTTTTGAAGACCACTACTTCCTACTTCCTTTCTGTGTTGTGTTGCCGGAAAAAGAAGCCACTTGACCACGGAATGAATTAGCTAACAGTAAAACGGTAAAAGTTTAAGGTAAAACAAAGGGAGAACAACAAAGCAGAAACGACAACTTAATGATAAAATGTTGAAGGCTGAATGTAGCCTATTAGCACAAGGTTGGTGTGCGTTGTGCTTATGGTCATTAATTATTTGATGATTTGTTTTGGAAAATATGCAAACTTTTTCTCTCGCCTGTTTGATGAATTGGCAGTGTTTCACACACTCATATTCACACATCACCGGCAATTTAGAGTTTGTCTTTGATGTATTTGGACTGTGGGAGGAGGCTGGAGAACCTGGAGAGAACCCATACAGACTCAAGCTGAACATGCTAACTCCAGGTGCTAATCACCAGAGAAAACAGTCATGTGATTTTTATTTGTCTCATAGTGAGAGAGAAAGTGAGAAAGCTAGAAAACGACTGCCCTTCATGAGACAGCAGCTTCTGATGCAATTTCTAAGATGGCAAAAAGGAAGGGGGGAGGAAGAGGTATAAATCACTTAAACCAGCACTAAGTAACTTTTCAACCTTCATAAAATATTTTCATAACTTTTGTGATGATACATCGACTTACAACAAGTTGAATGACACCTCTGTCGTGGTCTGAGTGGGTCTGTATCTCTTTCTCTGGCACTCTCACTTTACTTTCACTTTCACTTTTGCGAGTCACAACAAAGAGGGAACAGGCAAAACGGCACTTTAGCAATGAATTATATTTGTGTTTTCACTTTGAAATGATCCACTGGAAACAGAAACTTAGTTTTGATGTCTTCTGTTAATTTTAATGCAGGATATTTACAGGGCTTCACGCTAGTGTTCATGGGAAATGGAGTCTTCCTTCAGGCAAAACACTACCGCTTTGGTCCACAGGCGCCGCCAAACTCAACCAAAACTGAAAGTTCTTTAGTATTGCTTTAAAGACTTGAATCATGATTAAAGCATGCATTACAGTTCAATAACAAAAATGTGGTGGTGACTTGGTATACTATGTATTGAGACAGCTCTTATATCCAGTGGTTTGCCTTTCAGAGATTGGGACTCGAGTTTGCACTCGAACTCGAGTCGCACTTAAGTCGCACCCACAGAGACTTCAGACTTGACTTGGACTCGTGCCCAAAAGACTTCAGACTCGACTCGGACTCATTATTTTTTTGGCTCGTGCCTCCCTCCTGACAGGACGACCGACGATCTTTTTTTTTTTTTGCCATTAACACACCACTAGCGGGCAGCGCCACATGGCCGGTAACATTATTCAGATGGAGGTTAGATCAGCAGCCAAACACCAGTGTCTAAAGAGAGAGGAGCAGCAGAGCTCCTCTGACAGCGCAGTCAGCTGCGGGTGAGTGACAGGTGACTGTGAACCGGCCTTTTTTCCCTTTTTTTTTAATAGCGGCACCGTCCATAGCCTACATGTGAGGTACAACGTCCGTTTGTTGTCAGACCTTCCTTCACGGGGACTAGCTGCTGCATAACTGGCACATATCAGGCTACTGTAGGCTAAATCCTCCTGTTTATTTATGTTTTTGCTGCGAAATATGACTGAAGGCACGTATGGAAGTCTGGACGCGTCGACACGCCCCCATGAGTTGACGGAGCTAATTAAAAAAATAATAACCAGTTCTTCTCTCAGAAACATGCGGTTCCGGAAAGGTTTTGCTGCACATAAAGATGTGAGCTATACCATCCAGATCTAATGACCTATAATTAACTCATTGAGTGCCATTAACGTATGTACGTCAATCAAAATCCAACGCTTGAGTGCCAATGACGTACATATACGTCAAATGCAGTTTTCTGCGGCTGGTAAATGGGGACGCTCTCGCGCACACGGTGAGTAATTTTGGGGCTTCTGAGATACGTAGAACGAAGAAGACTGTAGATCAGAGCAAGAAGTGAAGAAGAAGGAGAAGACGAGTGCGATCGGTACGGAGATAAAAAAGTTGATGAAAGTTTCTATTTCTAGAGAAAAACAACGGGCAGAGCCTGGAACAAGTGTAACGTGGAGCTGGAGGAAAGCTTAGCCACGGTGCTGTTAGCATAGCTCCAGCATGAAGTGATCGGAGGAGGCAGGAAAGGTAAACTCATCTAGATGATCAGCACCAAAATGCCGAAGCGGAAGCGGGTCGCGGAGTCAGTTTCACCAGTTGCTGTCTAACCGACGTGACGACAAACCGAGAGATCAGCGCGGTGAGTCGCTGCCGGGGCCGCGTCCAGCAGAGAGGCTGAAGACGCCATGACGTCTCCCTCCCTACTTCAGAGACGATGCAGCAGGAGGAGAGGAGAGGGGAGGGGGGAGGAGAGGGTTAGGAGAGGGTGAGGGGGCAGCAACTGCAGGAGAAGGAGGAGAGCAGGCATCACTCTGCAGAGTAAGACTCCTACTTGTTGTATTTTAGTTTTTTTTTTTGTACAATGAAAAAACATGTGAAATGAAAATTTCAGATGTCTTACATGTTTTTGAAGCCAAAATTAAAACGGATAAATCACAGTTTTTCTTGAGAGACTCTCTTTCACAAAAATGCATTTTTCTCAGCTTTCTAGAAAAAAAGTGGTCTTTTTGGTGCAACCAGGCTCTATTCAACTTAAGATAAATCAAGAATGGAACAAGGTACAAACAAATGGTTTTTTCCCTAGTTAAATAGAGAGTCTCCTCTTTCCTTTGAGCTATTTTGTGTTTTCAGAGTCATAGTACAAAATATTCTCTGGGTCTTAAAATATTACTCAAAATGCCCCGAAACGCTGGCACATGGCACTGACCATTTTATAAAAGGGCTGGCACTCAAAGAGTTAACAGCCTAAATCATTTTCCATGTTGTTCATCTGGGTTTTCTGAATTCAACAAAGCAAAAAAAGAGAAAAGGCCAATGCAGAGGGGCAGAGCAGCCTTGATTCTTTCTTGACTCAGAATACAGTTTCCTTTAAAGGAAAGCTTTCATTATGTGTTTTCTTCATATTGCATTGCAATATCCTGTTTAAAGTGATCATATAATAAACAACTAATCAATACTGTATAGATAAAGGAGTGATAATAACCTACAGTAAATGCTTTTAATCTCTTAGATATAGCTGTGCAGTATCCTTAGACCGGATAGCAGCAGATGATAGAAGGGTCATTACAACCAGAAGAGACTTGAGACTTGACTTGGACTCGTGACCAAAGACTTGAGACTTGATGAAGTCTCACCCCTCAAAGACTTGAGACTTGACACGGACTCGTGACCAAAGACTTGAGACTTGACTTGGACTTGCAAAAAAAGACTTGTGAACATCTCTGCCTTATATTACATTATGGTATGGCGCTTTTTTCCTGATGTTTGACATGTGATGTCTCTGGCATGTTTTTGTGAGCATGCAATTTCACATATTCCCTTTTTTCATAAAATATGTGTGAGTACATAGTATGTGTATTTATTATTGATAGATGAGTATATTTTTGTACTGTTTATATGTTCTTGTAGTTTGTATTTTTTTTTTTTTACGTTATGTGCTTATCTTTGAAGAACAATGGGCCTCATTCACAAACTATTCTTAAGAACAAATTTGTTAAAAATTCAAACAAACTCACAGTCTAAAACATGAGAAACATAATCACTTTTCTGTTGGCTCCACTGTCCATGAAATGTTATAACTAGATTTGTCAGCTGATTCTGTTTGTTGATTTTGTATTGGTCAAACCTAAATCACACTCACACTTCTTCAGACCAGGTCTCAGTCTCTGAGGTCCACAATAGTCAAACCTGGAAGAGGAAACAAAGTCAGGATCAACTTCATCCACCTTCACTTCGAACAAGGACACTCGTCCAGCATCGAACAACCATGAGGTGAAGTAAATGTGCCCGTGTTTGTGTAGCTGTTGTGTCATATAGTCTTGGTGATTTTACTGCCTGCGAGTTTCCACGAGAGCACCCTGTAAGGTAGTCGTTGGGCAGAGAGAGACTTTTGCCACTTTTGTTATTTTGCCTTTTTTTTTTTTTTTTTTTAATCTTTGGTGGTATACCTGGGTGTGGGTACGTTTTCAGGGTGTGGCAGTGGGCCTTGCCTTAGGTACATTGTTACTTGCAGATTTCAACGTATATAGAAGCCTCCCATCATCATGGGGTGCCTCTCAATGACATTACTGTTCTACAGCTTTGCACAGCAGCTTTATCACAATCTCTTTGGATACATCTTTTGGCCCTCTTCTCCTGACAGAAGTCCCAGGTTTTGATCGATCGACAGGTCAGACACCACCTTAACTAACAAATTGTCTGGGGGAAACACTGATGTGTTTCTTGTTGGACGAGGCCAGGTCGTCTAGCCCATGTGGAACAAATAGTACAATGAATAAATGGTATGGTATTTGATGTTTTAAACAGTGTACATTGTCTTAATGGTTGGTGTGTTACAGCTGAAAGGGGTTTGGCCTTGTTTTTGTCTCTCTCCCTGCTCCCCGACAGCTCCACCCCAACAAATAGTAGTAGTAATAATAATATTGACACCTTTCCAAATCACCTTACAAGCAGAATAAATAAAGAAAAGATAATAAATCAAATCAATACAATAAATAAAAGATGTTTACAAAAATCAACATGGCGTAAAGGAATGCTGCACCAAAAGAAAAACAATTAAAATGCATATCCTAGTTTAAATAGATGTGTTTTGAGCGAGATTTAAAAATGGAGAGCTGCTGTTGTCTGTCCATCTGTCTATACCTGAGAGTGTCCAGTCTCCAGTGTGGATCCTCCAGTCCAGCAGACAGCAGCTCCACTCCTGAGTCTCCTGGATGATTGTAGCTCAGGTCCAGCTCTCTGAGATGGGAGGGGTTGGAGCTCAGAGCTGAGGCCAGAGAAGAACAGCCTTCCTCTGTGACCAGACAACTTGACAGACTGAAAAAATACACATGGTTAATTATGATATATATATATGTATATATATATATATATATATATATATATATATATATATATATATATATATATATATATATATATATATATATAAGTCACACCTCCTGTGTGTG
The DNA here is from genome assembly GCF_045865225.1 of Trachurus japonicus. Taxonomy (NCBI): domain Eukaryota; kingdom Metazoa; phylum Chordata; class Actinopteri; order Carangiformes; family Carangidae; genus Trachurus; species Trachurus japonicus. Next base: position 5,829,225 of record NC_140930.1, on the reverse strand, counting down.
TGTGTGTGTGTGTGTGTATATGTGTATGCATATAATGTACAGAAATGACTGACCATAGAGGAAAATGAACTTTGCAGCAGGTGAAACAACAAGTATTGATGAGTTAGATTAAGTATACAATCTAATGTATCATAAAAAACATGAAGAATGGAAAGAAAGAAAGAAAAGCTCCCCACAAACACATTGAATGAAGCAGGAAACTCGTTCATTTAATTGTGCAGCTGTTAACAGGATTAGGGTTATGTTTTGAGATGAAGTCAGTGATCACAACTGTGACGGATGGCAAAGGCAACAGTCACTAAGCGAAACACTTGCCTCAGATATTCCACTTTACAGTGTGGACTCCCTATTGCATCAGAGAGTAGCTGAACTCCTGAATCCTGCAGGTCGTTGTTGCTCAGGTCTAGTTCTTTCAGACTAGAGGACTGGGAGCTGAGGACTGAGGACAGAGCTTCACAACTTCTCTCTGATAGGTTACAGCCACTCAATCTGAAGAGCAATCAGGAAAAAAAAAATGTTTGTTGTTGTTGTTGTTGTTGTTAGTTATCAAACAAAAACAAATATGTGCACATACAGAGCTTTGTTGGAGGCTTTGACCACTGGCAGCAGCCTCAGAAGAGCCTCCTCTGAAGCAGAGTATTTCTTCAGGTCAAACACGTCCAGATCTTTTTCTGATGACAGTAAGATGAAGACCAGAGCTGACCATTGAGCAGGAGACAGTTCATCTGTGGAGAGACGTCCTGATCTCAGGGACTGTTGGATCTCCTCCACTAGAGAACAATCATTCAGTTCATTCAGACAGTGGAACAGATTGATGCTTTTCTCTGGAGATAGATTCTCACTGATATTCATCTTGATGTACTGAAGTGTTTCCTGATTGGTCTGTGGGCTGCTTCTCGTCTGTGACATTAGACCTTGTAGAAGACTCTGATTGGTCTCCAGTGAAAGACCCAGGAGAAAGCGGAGGAACAAGTCCAGGTGTCCATTTGGACTCTGTAAGGCCTTGTCCACAGCGCTCTGGTAGAAGACTGTTGGCTCAGGTTTGTCTTTGAACAGTCTTGCCCACAGGGAACTTGATTGTTGTCCTGGCAGCAGATTGACTCCAGAGTTGATGAAGGTCAGATGAACATGAAGAGCAGCCAGAAACTCCTGAACACTCAGATGGATGAAGCAGAACACCTTGTCCTGGTACAGGCCACTCTCCTCTCTAAAGATCTGTGTGAACACCCCTGAGTACACTGAGGCTGCTCTGATATCGATGCCACACTCTGTCAGGTCTGATTCATAGAAGATCAGGTTTCCTTTCTGCAGCTGCTCAAAAGCCAGTTTTCCCAGAGACTCAATCATCTTCCTGCTCTCTGGACTCCAGTGTGGATCTGTCTTAGTTCCTCCATCATATTTGATCTTCTTCACTTTGGACTGAACCACCAGGAAGTGGATGTACATCTCAGTCAGGGTCTTGGGCAGCTCTCCTCCCCCTCTGGTCTTCAACACCTCCTCCAGAACTGTAGCAGTGATCCAGCAGAAGACTGGGATGTGGCACATGATGTGGAGGCTTTGTGATGTCTTGATGTGGGAGATGATCTTTCTGGACTGCTTCTCATCTCTGAACCTCTTCCTGAAGTACTCCTCCTTCTGTGGGTCAGTAAACCCTCTGACCTCTGTCACCATGTCAACACACTCAGGAGGGATCTGATTGGCTGCTGCAGGTCGTGTAGTTATCCAGAGGCGAGCAGAGGGAAGCAGTGTCCCCCTGATCAGGTTGGTCAGCAGCACGTTGACTGAGGTGGACTCTGTCACATCAGTCAGGATCTCAGTGTTGTGGAAGGCCAGAGGAAGTCGACACTCATCTAGACCGTCAAATATGAAGACGACCTGGAACTGATCAAAGCTGCAGATTCCTGCTTCTTTGGTTTCAGAGAAGAAATGATGAACAAGTTCCACCAAGCTGAACTTTTTCTCTTTCAGCACATTCAGCTCTCTGAAAGTGAACGGAAATGTGAACTGTATGTCCTGGTTGGTTTTGTCTTCAGCCCAGTCCAGAGTGAACTTCTGTGTTAAGACTGTTTTCCCAATGCCAGCCACTCCCTTTGTCATCACTGTTCTGATTGGTTCATCTCTTCCAGGTGAGGCTTTAAAGATGTCTTCTTGTCTGATGGTTGTTTCTGGTCTGACTGGTCTCCTGGATGCTGTTTCAATCTGTCTGACCTCATGTTCATCATTGACCTCTCCAGTCCCCCCCTCTGTGATGTAGAGCTCTGTGTAGATCTGGTTCAGAAGAGTTGGATTTACTGCTGTAGAGATCCCCTCAAACACACACTGGAACTTCTTCTTCAGGTTGGATTTGAATTTCTGTTGACAAACTGCAGCATGACTTGCTAATGGAACAAAGAACAATTGAGTTACATGTATAAATGATGGTGTTGATGTTTAAAGATTTGTTTTCCCTAAAGGGTGTGGATATTAATAGTATACTTTGCTCTGTCCGTTGTGATATTAGTAAATGGCTTAGCTCTCTTAAATCATGTTAAATCTTCAGAAAAAAACTCTTACTGCTCTCCAGACGGTCAGCCAGCTCCTCCTGTTTGATTTTCCTTAGGAAGTTCACTGTGATCTTCATAAATGCCTCTCTGTTGCTCCTCCCCTGCTCTTTGTTCTCACCACCCACCACCTCATCACAATTAGCATGATTTGCAATGAATTCTGGGTAATCAGGTTTCAGAAGCATCTGGACTCTCTTCAGCTCGCTCTTCACAAAAGTGACAATGTTCTCCTCCAGAAGCTAGAAAAACAAAAACATACTGTGTAAACTTCACTTTCAGTATAAACTCATGGATCAACCATCAGATCATCAGTCACACTGTACATAATCCTTTGATGGACTGTCTGCAACCTCATCTCTTTCCAAAGCTACACAGAAAGACTTGGTTAATCAAACCTGCTGATCTGAGAGGACAAAAGAGTCTTTGTTATTTTGGCTCTAATGCTCCAGAAACCATAAGGATGAAAATGGGTTTTTTGTTTCTTTCTTCTTATTCTTATTCTTATTATTTTTTTAGAATTCATTATAGGTGAATGGGAGACAGCCCAGACATGTTTTATAAAACAGAAAAGCCCCTGTGGCCAAAGGAGAGCGGTATCAGACTGTTAGTAGTTGAACATTTCTCTGTGGCGGCTGTAGTCATCAGTTCTGTACGAACATTTACACACCATGAATATGGAGTCCAGGTCTGTGTGATGCTGCTTGGTGGACTGATCACTGAGAACCTCTGAGGTCTCCTGGAGAACTCTGTGGAGAAGAGACACACATACACATGTTACAGGTGTTTTCCTGTATGAATACGACGAGAAACAAACACACAAATGCTATGTTTCTTTCATAGACTTAAACAACAACAGAATGATCAGCTTTTACCCTTTTTCTTTTAAACTGATGAAGAAACAAAAGAATCGTCAAATGAAAAATCAATCAAAATGCAAGTTTTCACATGTGTTGCCAAGTATTATCTAGAACAGGGGCGGCCAACCAGCCAGGACTTAGAGCCACATTTTTTACTGTGGTACGACAATGAGACGAGCCATTACACACACACACACACACACACACACACAAAATGAAATATTAACAATTTACCATGTCACAAATGTCACACACCCCTCACTATGAAACAGGAGATTGACAGAAATGGGCTTCAGCTCATCCCAAGACTACAGGCCAGTCATTGTCAATACATGCACATGTTACTCCGTCAGATTCACATCACACTACAAGTCCTCCCTAACATTTGCAAAAGCATCCAAAAACCAGAATATGTGAGAAAAATGTTTTCTTTCTTTTTTCTTTTACCTTATTGCTGTTTTTATTTTAATATGTTTGAATGGAGCGTGCTGAAATGGTGCTGAAGACTTAAAGCTTTGAATTGTTCTGTCAGACAGACAGAAGGAACTTTGTGTCACTCGTGCATTGAGCCTGTCAGTCGTGTTGTTCCAGACCTCCTCTGTTACCTTGTTAACAGCAGCAGTGTTTCCTTTTCTTGTTGTACATAGACATAAATCTCCATAAGGAGCCTTTTACTATGCTGTGGAGAAGCTTCGGTGCGCTTTTGGCACTCGACTGGTGTGGGCTTGGCCAGCTGATCTCGCTTGATAGAACGGGTCGGGGCTTGGTTTGGAGTTTGCACTATTTCAAACTTCAAGATTACACCATTGTCTGGATGTTCTTAGCAACTTTGAACACCCCCAGGTTGTTCATTTTCTGTTTGGCTTGTGGGTGTTGTGCACATTTATGCCAGTAGGTGGCAGTATCCGTTCAGGCTTGTGGTTTACTGTCTCTAGCGGATAGTCAGGTGGGTTAATCAGTGCAGGCGAGCACCCTGGGGAAGCCATACGGTTTTTGACTGTCATGGCGTGTAACAAGCAATTTATGTAGCTATAATGTGGCTTTTTACTTAAAATCAATGTGTATTTTATCCCTTGTATCACTGTTTTGTAAAATGTGTTCTTGAGTGCTTTGAAAGGTGTTTATAAATGAAATAAAAAAATGTATAGTTCATTACCTGCCCCATTTTCCCTGGTTAGGAATTAAAACCCAGAAATCAGGTATTGTCCATCAGAGGGTAGCATGAAACTAGTACTGAACAAAAACCTCTCCTCTATTGACACGTCTGTGTCAAAAGGGAAAAGTTGAAGTACCTGTTAAGTCATATCTACAAAATGGAGAGAAGTTTTCCACCTATGTGATCCACTGCTCAGATACAGGAGAGTCAGATAATAACAAAGTTTGGTTTTCCATTCTTACCTTTCACATTTAAAATCAATAGGGCGATCCATAGACATGTCACTGCTCATGGACACATAGCGGGGTTCAAGAGAGTCTGGTGACGGTCTCTGCTGCTGCTTCCTGATGTCAACAAACAACAAACACTCTTTTTTTTAATCAGAAAAAGCTGAATTTTGAGCGGACCTGACCTCCATCTGTAGTTTATCATTTGACAAAACAGTTTGGTCAGCTCTTGTTAGTACCTTCATTATGAGGTTTTCTGAGTTACCATGGAGTAGATAATGTGACAGTGAGTATGAATGATGGTGCAGTGACGTGCGTGCTGAGCCCTGACATGGAGAAGAGTCATGGACAGTTAGAGATCTTCATCTCACCTCTGAGCTTTGGTCTGGCTCTCATGTTCCCCCCACAGAGTGGTTTTAGAGGGAGGGGCTCCCTCCTCTCTGTCCTCACACTGATTCATAGCAGAGCCCCCACCTTCACACAAACACAACAACAGACTTCATTACAACAGGACACACATGACACATTAGTTCTGGTCACTGTACAGCATACCTGGATTATCATCAGACAAGCTGCTTGACCTGGTCTGACTCTTTACATCTCTGATGGATAGATAGATAGATAGATAGATAGATAGATAGATAGATAGATAGATAGATAGATAGATAGATAGATAGATAGATAGATAGATAGATAGATAGATAGATAGATAGATAGATAGATAGATAGATTTACTTTATTAATCCCGAAGGAAATTCAGGTGTGGTAAACTGCTCACAGAAGAATCAGTCACACACACATACGATAAAAACAGATTATAAATATCTAAAAATAAATAATAACAATAACTAATAACTGGAGGTTAAACTGGCTTGAGGACAAAGACAAAACCACACACAACAGCAGAAACAGAAACAAGGAGGACAGAAGTGTTCCAGCACTTCTGCCTTTAGATTCCCCCCACACGCGCTTGACTGCTGCTACTACTCCCCCTCCCGCCTCTTCCTCCCACTCAAGGAGTTGTGCAGCCTGATGAGCTGAACTGAATTCTTGTTGAACCAGCTTCTTTCCATCAGACACACTAAACAGATTAATCTGAGGGGAATAAGCTTCCAGTAGAGAGAAGACTGTCTTAGTAACACTAAGATGATTCTGTTTCGAGTTTGCTATCATCTCTTTCAGTTCTTTTCTTTTGTTACTGTCACTGTATTGTGCTAGAGGAACTTGCATACAAATTTTTGTTCTTTACATGTGAGGAATGAACTTTGAACATCAGTTAAAAAAAACCCAACAACAAATCCCTTGATCAAAGCTGTCCAACCAGTTCTGTCATTCCCTGCATTTTTCACTTACCACGTTGTCTCACATTACAATCAAACCTCTGTTGATTCTATTGTATGAACCAACCACATAAATACAAAAAAAACCCTAAAATCATTTACATTTACTTAAATTTGACTAGAAGAAACAGACAAATAGCATCCCCAAATATTTCTACTGTCCATTTAAATTGTGATAATACACAACATAACCACAGCGATCCTGTTCAGATTGATAGGATTCTTACCTGTTGAACTCATTTCGGGTCCACCTTCAGACACTTTCCACTTTCATGTATGGACAAAACATCTGGAGACACGAAGCTGCTCATTCTCCTTTGTCAGTCTGGTGTTTGTGTGTGATCTGAGCTGAGGATGAGTCACATCCTCATAACTCCGAGGTTCTTGTCTAAAACAAAACAAAACATCAGGGTGTTGTCTAAACTAGTCTAACCAGTGGCAGAAACCCAGTCTGTGCCAGGAAAACAACAACAAACAGAGAACAGACAAAGAACATGAAAAGACAAAGCGATAAGGCTGAAGAAGTTAGTTGGCTACAAAATATTGAAGATGAACTGCAGTGTAACTGGAAAGCTACATGAATAGTACAATAATGAAGGACAAGTGTATAGAGGAGCAGGGTCAGGTGACTGTCAGAGGCAGGAAACCATGGACTGTATGTAAAAAAAAAAGGAAACCCAATGAGAGAGACATGGAGAAACAGGTACTTTTTGATGGGTGGCTAGTGGATCCGTATACTGCGCTGTTTGTTATGGTGCGGTCACTGCTAACATTGCTACAGCTAGAGAAGCTAGCGATTAGCAGACTTCATCTCTCGGGGGGGGGGGGGGGGGGGGGGGGGGGGTCTTACTCGGTGTTACAGTGCGTTGGACCAAGGGTTAAACTTACGCTGGAATATCCCTTTAAGGGCATTAATTTAATCATACTACCTGATGTAAATTTGAAATCATGATTTAGTGAAGTTAAAATTAATAGTGATCACATTTAGGGACATTTCCAAACAAAACAAACAAATTTGGTGTCAACTCTAGTGAGAGCAATAAACAAAATGAACAAACTATGTAGAAGTCAGTCAGTTAACTTTACTGCAGCTTCAGTAATAGATTCACATCACACTCAAATTCACTGACATTAACTGCCATAGAAATTGCTCATGAAATTCACACTTGCAAACATTAGAAAGATTAATTGAACCAGCCACTCAGCAGAAACCTTTCTAAACCTTTCAGAGACAACACATGACAACCACACAATGAGATCAAAGTGACACTGGTCATCAGACACTCACAGATTTTCCAGGCTGCTGAAGGTACTTCAGGTCGATTTACAAACACTTTCCACCTTCATGAGTAGAGGAAACATTTGGAGAAAAGAAGCAGCTCAAGTGTTTGATCCTGTTTAATCTGAGAGTGAATCACAACTTGTCCAAACGTTAAAGTACATCAGAGTGAAATCAAAACCAGTCTAACCTGTGTATTAGATAAATCACACATCATATGGTGCAGTTCTACCCTCTGTCCACTAGATGGTGGTAAGTGATAATCCAACGAGATAAAGATCAGCTCAGCATCAATAATTTGGATCAAACTTGCAGTTTATCTCTAAAACTGTAACTGTAATTTTATGAAAGCATTTTAACATCAATTTTGAATTCTTGCTGATGATCATCACAGACCAAACAGGCCTACACTTCATTTTTATTAAATGAATCAATCCACAGACTCATTGTTGATAATATGTTCTGAATTTATCAACAGTAATGTCTGATTTAGGCTGCAAGAGCTGCCCAGACAGTGAAACAGATATCAGACAGGCTGGATCCAGACAAAAATAATTATCATGGGTGAGTAGCCTACTATCCAACCCTTGTAAACCAGGGGCCGTATTCACAAAGAATCTTAAGGTTAAAAGTAGCTCCTAAGGGCCGAATTTAGGAGCAACTCCTAAAAAAAGTGGGCGTGTCAGTCTTAAATTTAGGACTCCTAGTTTTTTAAAATAAGAGTAATTCACAAAGTATTTTATGCCTAAAAGTAGCTCCTATGTCTGGGAGAGCTTAAAAGTCCTCGTGAGGACTCCTAACTCAGTAAGACCTATTCACAAAGAATCGCAAATGGCTGCAGCCAGGCAAATGTATGGAGGACTGCGAATTGCTGCAGAGGGGGGAGCTGGAGCACCTGCCCCTTTGCCCTTTGATGCCCAACGTGCCTTTTTGTCGGTGTTTATTTTATTTTTTTTGTCATCACCAACATTTTCGCTATAAAACGGGAGGAGTGACGGTGACGAACTGTCCAATATAGGCGTCACAACGGTCGGACCGAGGTAACTGCGACCGCTGCGATGCAGTCGTGCTGATGTGAGCCAAAAATATTTTTAAAAGGTTGGTGGGTGCGCTAGACTCATACATCTGTTAGTAGTAATAGCTCACGTGATAGGGTAGCTCCCTCAATAAACTAAACTTACTTGTCAGTGTGGGTTCAAATCCTGCTATAGGCCACAAATGTGGGTAATGCATTTTCTTTTCTCATCATTATTATGATCACCATATAATATTAGGGCTGTCAACGAATGTGAAAATTAATATTAAAATGTGGGAAGAAAAAAAAACCAGCGGCTGCTTTGCGAGTGGACGCACTGACCCTCATTGCATTTGCACAGCGTCACACTGCAGAAAGTGATACGCGACAAAAACTGTAGCAGAAAGATGCAGATGGCAGAGAGAAAGACAGAAAGTTCAGAGCCCAACTCGGCAGCAGAGACAGTGGTTTGGACTCGAAGCTGTCTGAAAAGCCCCGTCGGACCTGACAGCAAAAAAAAAGTGGAGCGGAGCGGCTGGCGGCGAGGAGGAGGAGGAGGAGGAGGGAGGGAGGGGGAGGGGGGCGCCGCCGGCACTCAACAACCAATCACCGTGTTGAGCGCCTCGAATTCGTGCACGAGAATTGACGTAATCCATAGCAACGGGGCGTCACCAGGGGCGTGACTCTTAGTTTGCTCTTAGTGATTTATCCTTAGTAAGAGTAGGTCTCAGCGGCTTTGTGAATAGCTTTTAAGAAAAAACTCCTACATAAAAACTTTTAGTGCGAGTTAGGAGCACTCCTAGCGGTAAGATAAAAGGCTTTGTGAATACGGCCCCTGAACTCCCTATTCTACATAAATTGTGAAACAGAGGTGCTTTTATAACCGATTTTAGGATGAAACTCTGAACATAGCAGAGGGACCAGGTTATGAGCTAAGTATAAGTTACCATGGTGATCTAGCCGGGTTAAGCCACCTTTGTAGTACAGGAGAGCCTGGCATTAGACTCAACATGCCTTGCTAACGCT
>NC_140930.1:5795813-5819682 GCF_045865225.1 Trachurus japonicus | reverse complement strand
ATCCCCTCAAACACACACTGGAACTTCTTCTTAAGCTTAGATTTGAGTTTACGTTGACAAACTGCAGCATGACTTTCTAGAAGAACAAGCAACAAATTAGATGAATGAATACAGTTACACGATTTAAACATTCCCAAGTCTATGAAAGTTTTTCCCTCTGTGGCAGGAGGAAGGAGGGCCCGGGCGGGGTTTGAACCACAGTCTCCCAGGTAACCCCTAGTTTCCATTGAGAGCGTCAGCGTCGCGCAACGTCAGCACCGCGGGTTTACTCCGTCCTCTGCCCCGGGCACGTGGTGGCAGCGCAGCGTCAGACAGTGCTGCCTTGCCAGCCATTCACGGGAGATCCCTAGATCTTGCCGTCACTCCGAGACCCTCTGATCAATGGTTGTTGAACTACATGCCCCTGGATTACGTAATGTTGATGACGAGCTGTGATTGACTATTTGACCAGCGCATTGTGTTTTATTATTATTTTATTTCTGTCCCAGTTGCTGTGTCCTTAGGCAAGTCACCTTACCCACCTTGCCCCGTGTGAATGTGTATGAATGATCATGGTGGTGGTCGGTCCATTCATACCACCACCGGTGTGTATGAATGGATAATGGTTTCTGTAAAGCGCTTTGGGTATCGTGAAAAGCGCTATATAAATGTAAACCATTATTATTATTATTGTTATTATTTTGAAAGGCGGCGGAAGTTTATTTTGTTGATTCTGTGTCGGACTTCCTGTCTGGTGCAATCTGCCCTGTTGAGCTTGACGCAATTTAACAACAGCCACAGCAAAAATAGAATGGATGGAAATTAGCATTGCTGCTATAATCCGGCACATTTACATGTTTTTATATGTACATTGATGTGCACTGTCCCACCCAAATAAACAAATAAAGTAAAGTAAAGAACTGCTATGGATTTATAGTGCAGCGGCACGGAGAGCCGCTGCTGGGAAACTGCTGAGACGCGCCGCACCGCGCCGCGCCCGATGGAATGGAGTCATGTGTGCTTGCCATTCAACCAAAGGGATATCCCCGTGGCCAAGTAGCCAGGACACATGATCAATTGGAGGCATAGTGACAGGACCATCAACTGTCACATTTCTCCCCCTCTTTTCACAAGCATGTCCTCCTGCTCCACGCAGGCTGCTACCCATCACGAATCCATGGAATCCATGGACCCACCACTAGTGCTACATGGATCCTGCCAACCACGCCAGAATGTGGCAGGATGAAGGAGGGCCCGGGCTGGACCCTAGACTCCCGGGTAAGAGTCATGCGCACTTGCCAAAAGGATATCCCTTTGGTCAAATGGCCATGGCCAACAATGTCCATGGAGTCCTGATGGGTGGCAGCCTGTGTGGAGCACGAGGACGTGCTTGTGAAAAGAGGGGGAGAGATGTGACAGTTGACAGGTCCTGTCACTATGCCTCCAATTTATCATGTGCCCTGGCTACTTCGCCAAAGGGTTATCCCTTTGGTCGAATGGTCAGTGCACATGACCCTTACCAGGGAGACTAAGGTTCAAACCCCACCCGGGCCCTCCTTTGTCCTGCCACACCTCCATCTTGTCAGTAAATGTCTTATTTCTCCATCATGTAGAAATCCTCTTACTGCTCTGGAGACAGTCAGCCAGCTCCTCCTGCTTCATTCTCCTCAGGAAATTCACTGTGATCTTCAGAAATGCCTCTCTGCTGCTCCTCCTCTGCTCTTCATCCTCGACACCCACCATCCCCTCATCCTTCCTCTCATTCTCTAAGTACTCTGGGTAATCAGGTTTCAAGACCCACTGGACTTTCTTCAGCTCGTTCCTCACAAAAGTGACAATGTTCTCCTCCAGCAGCTGGAAGAGATGAAAGCTGAGTGACAGCAAATGTCTAACAGGACTAGAGTTTTAAGACAGAGAGAAAAGACTGATGAGCTGATCCTCCCCTTCCATGGCAGTGCTGTAGTTGTTACACAAGAGGTTATCATGATTGAAAAAGAGAGAGAAGCCCAGACTCAGCCACCTCTGGATCCTCCTAACTCCTGACCAATCAGTGGTGGTGGAAAAAAGTCCCAAAAATTAGACAGATCCTGATCACATTGTTAGTAGTAGAGGGCAAACACTGTTAGATGACTGTAGTATGTAGCTCAGAACCTGTAGAATCCGGATTGTTTTGACCCCAACTTAATACCTATATTATCTGTATTTAGATGGATCAGAAGATAAGAAAACGGACTTCATACCCACTATGTAGATATAGTAGATGTAGCTATAAAATTAGTTTTTATGACAACATTCTCTGCATCATCAAAGTACTGTCAAAGTACAAGGCAAAAACATGGACGTGTTATAACATTTGGGCTATGTATGGTACTCTGATAAGGATGAGGGAGAGAAAAAGCGTTAACGACCAACTGAGCTGTTAAAACGTAGCCTTGCCTATTCATACAAAGTAGAGCTGCCTGCTGTGAGCTGCTGGCACGGCTGCAGCTCAGTGGCTAAAATAAACCCCATCATGTAGCCTGCCCATCAATCATCAAGTCAAATACTGGAGTTTAATCAAGCAATATCACACTTGAGGTCGTGCTGTTGTAGGCCTACTGTATAACAGCACTGGTAATCACACCAGTGCTGATATACAGTACAACAGCACAACCTCGAGTGTGATATTGCTTTTATACAACAGTGCTATGAGCACATTTCATTAGTTAACAGTAATAAGCTACAAGAGATTGTGATTTGTTTGTTTATTTAATCATTTATTTGGCTCCACCAACACAAATAGTTCTGCAACTGGAAGGGAGACAAGGCTGTTGCCAGGCAACACATTAACATTTCCTAGCTTGCTACACTGGCCCCTTTTCCACCGAGCTGGTTCCAGTGCTGGTTCTGGTTCGGAGCCAGTGTCTGATGATTAGCACCGGAGCAACAGGACCAGCGTGAAGACATACAGAGACGTTATCGATACTGTATTAAATTTGTTTATATGCTATGTTTATAAACACAGCGGAAGCTAAGTAGCTGAGCTAACAACAGCTAACGCTCATGTCAAAACATAAAGGAATAGTTCACCAAAAAAAAAAATTCAGTTATTAGCCTAATGACTTGATTGAAAACTTTGAGAGTAATAGCGCCCAACACTTAAACGTCCATTAAAACTGCACAAAAACCCTGTAATATTTGTGCAAGATACGGACGGCATGATGGACAGCAAAAGAACAGTGGACATCAATTTAATTCAATGGGGCGCATTATAGTTTTTTGTGACATTCTGCCCTGATTCTGAGGTTGTAGTTAAGTGATTAAGTCACATTGTTGGACGGCACTCATGCAGTCTATGGACAGTGCTTTCACTGAGCACTTTCTGCCATCCGTCATGGTGTTGCCTCTCGCGTCACGTGATGATTTTAATAAATTACTGATAATAAATTGTATTTATAACACACTTTTACAGATGCTTAAAGACGCTTACATTGAAATGGCTACACAATTAAAGGGACAACGAGGAGTTTTGGAAAAGCAAAGCGTTTTCACACTACATTTATGAGCCTCCGTGCACACCGTGAAATTCTTTGACGGGCGCAAGACAGACTCATGTTTTCATTCATCAAGAATTAAAGTCAGAGGTTCGAAGACGATCACATACCGTCGTAGTTCCGACGATAAACAGCGATTCGGCAGCGTTATTCTCATGACTCGCCACGAAACCGAAAGTAAGGAAACGCTGGTCGGCTCGACTAATAATAACAAAATAACAATAGAGACAAAATGATATATCGAAAATGGGCCCATTAACAAGTGTGGGTGGCGTAGATTCATCCACATTAACGTGAGACTTTTTTTATAACCAAATAGAAACTCCTCGTTGTTCCTTTAAAATACAGAAAGAATGCAGACTAAGAACACAATTAAAATACTGAAACAATGCAGAAGAACAACACAATTAAGATACAAAAACAATGTGGAAGGTCAAAAAGAGATATGGTATGAGATAGGGTAGAGAGTCAGAGATGTATAATTTACAGATTAAAAGCCAGTTTAAAAAGGTGGGTTTTTAGGAGTGATTTGAAGATGTGGGGGTCTGTCCAGTCTCTGATGGGTTGAGGGAGTGAATTCCAGAGGGTGGGAGCGGCAACAGAGAAGCTCTGTCCCCTGTGTCTGCAACGGGTCAATAGTCCAGAGTTTACTCAAAACGACATCATTTAGGACATTTTTACAGCTTAAACAGTATTGCGCTCTGATGTTGACGCCCGTGAACGCGAGAGCGTGCCCCAGTCAAATTCAGGACAGGATTTTTTATGCTGTAAAAATGTAGCCTACTAAATGACGTAGTTTTGAGTAAACTCTGGACTATATCCCTTCAGGACACTTGGCTTGCAGCGGACGAGCAGTGTGGAGGAATATTATGGTTTTTGTGTAGTTTTATGTACGTTTTTGTGTCAGGCGCTATAACTCAGTCTCTCATATAAAGTTTTCATTGGACTATGAACCGGCCTCCCGGGTAGATGCACTTTGAGGAATAAAAAACTACTCTGGAGTAGAGTATTGTGAATCAATAATGACTGAATTTCATTTTTTGGTGAACTATTCCTTTAATGACTGTGGGATCACTGTTTGGAGTCTGTGTCCTAAAACCAATAATCATGTCCTTCGTTTTAGATGTGTTAAGTTCCAAGAAAGAAAGATCACACCAACTGATAAAATCCTGCAAGACTGGACCATGGCTGGATTCATTATTGTGCAACAAATTCATAATAAAATGTGCCTGTGGAGAGAACACATCCCTGTGGTGAGCCAAGAGAAGAACTCAGATAAAATGCCATTCACTTTGACTCTTTGTGTTCTATCTGTTAAAAAAACTTAAATAGTGTGAAACTGCATTGCTATAGTTGCAATTTGTTATATGTTGTGAAATCTTGTTATTTTTGTCATTGAAGACGCTGTTCTGTGTTTTTGTCTTAGTAGATATGTTCTCTCCTTCCCGCCCAGGGACTTCAGATGAAATTTAGCTTGAGCTAACTCTGATACAACTGAGAACTGTGCACTGTCCCTGTCAAAAATAAACAGACAAATAAATAAATGTAATTTAAGAGTAAGAGTTGAATTACAGTAAGTGTACGTGTGATTGTATGTACAGACCATTAATATGGAGTTCAGGTCTGGCTGATGCTGATGTTCAGACTGATCACTGTGGACTTCTGAGATCTTCTGCTTAACACTGTGGAGAAAACATCAAAGGGATGCATTTTACGTTTTTTAACGAGGCAAATCAGTACAAGATCTGGGATTTTTTTTCGCACACTGCAGATTGTGCTTTTGTTGTGTAGCCGATGTTATCTGGCCCTCTGCGTTGTGTTTTTCGATACGACTGCCCCAGATGGGGTTCAAACCCTGGTCTCCCGCACGGCAGGCGACGATGCAAACTGTTGTGCCAAGAGATCAATGACCACTTGGCGGTTGGGTTTGCACGTCCTTTATGTCACCTATAAGTGACATGAGTGCACCTGGACACTCCGTTACACTCACCCCCGCTGAACTCACTCCACCCAGGGCATCCTGGTCATGGCACCACTGTAGCCGATGTTATCTGCCCCAGGTGGGGTTCGAACCCTGGTCTCAGTCGGGTTTGCACGTCCTTTATGGGTGAGTGAGTGCACCCGAACCCTCAGTTACATTTGCATACTGCGTACAACATTAGGCTACTACAGCCAGTAGGCTATGTACTAACAGTATAGTATGCCGTTTCCAATACAGCCACAGTGAGCTGATTTTTTTTCCTTTTTTTTTTAAACCTTTATTTTAACTTATTATAATTATAAGGAATGCCTGGCCCTGGGCGCTCCTGCTTTTATTGATCATTTAAACGTTGTCTGGTGGTTGTTTTCGATTGAATGTCAACATCTCAGTGATGTATTGGCAACCATGCGACTCATGGCACTACATCTTCATACATGTGTGCTATCTGGGTTTTAAACTGATGTACCCAGTATTTCTCTAGTATTTTTGTTTTTGATAATAAATGAGTGTTGAATGAATAACTGTTAAATGTTACATCATGGCAGACCTTGTTGTTGGACAGCAGGGGTTGGGAAATGGCTTGTGGAGTAGCAGCCCCCACCCCGCTGCTTGGAGCAGCTGAAAAATATAAAATTGCAGATGCCACCGTTGACAACTACCTCCACAGCGAAGTAAAAAGAAGGCTGTACTGTTGTTGTTACATTTAAGCCGCGTTTCCACTACATGGTACCGGCTCGACTCGGCTCTGGTACCAGGTACTATTTTAGAGAGCGTTTCCATTACAGGATAGTACCGCCTTTAGAGTAGCTGGTCATCATAGCGACGGGCGGCGCTTAACAAAATAAAATGAAACTAAGCAGGATCCTATAAATTCTGTAATATTCGCCTATCCAAGGCGTACCCAAAGTAAATTGAATGCTGTTCTTGAACTGTTTGGAGAATATGGATGGGCTTGGTCTCTTTTGAAAGGTAACACTCTGAAGTTTTCCCCCAAACCGAAAGAATCACTGTAAGTGCTACTACCATTGAGTAATCTAAGTTGGAACACACTGAAGTAGAATGTTTTTATTCTCGCCTGAATTTTTTTTTTGCAATCAGATGCCTGCAGATGAGTGTAGCTGGGAATTTTAGCTGGAAAACACAATGGGACCACAGCATGAAGCCTTACTGGCCCCGGTTCAAATTTGATAACAATCCTGCAGAAAATTAGTATTTTACACATGTTTTTCTAAGTGTATGTCTAGGCGTTTTCCTAAAGTTGCCATTAAGGGATAATTCATGCGTCTAAGTGCAGCATTTGCATTGTTACGCATGAAGATGGCAGTACTGCCTTTTCCTACAGCCCATGAAGCAGCATATTGTTTTTTTCTGAATTTCATTGGCTATTCAATGCATCAGTTGCCATCCGGATCGGTTCCTATTGGCTGAAGTCATTCAGCGCTGCCGGAGGGCATGTTCTTCGTGAAACACAGCCACTCATTCGTTATTGCAGGCGGCAGCCTGGGAAAGGAAGCTTATGATTGCTCGAGTGAGCTGTCAATCGAAAGGTCAGAGTGCAGCGGCCATTTTGTGAAGCGATTCAACTTTGGGCCTGTCCCAATATGCACACTCGATCACACTTACACACTTGGGCACTTGGCGTGCGCGTTCATGGGCTTAGTGTCAGTGCGCAAGTGTGTCCCGTTTCTCCAACGACCGAAAGTGCAGCGCGCTTGATTTGCACTTTACCCACACTTATGGTAAGACCGCATCCGAGCAGTATTTGGCCAAGTATAAATCCCACAATGCACCACAGTGAAGTCCACCGTCACCGGCAGCCACAAACCCGTTTAGGAAATGCGATTGAATTAATCTCAATAAAATGAAATTAACTTTCTATCTCATAATTATGACTTTTTAATGTCATATTTTATATTCATCATGCTCTGTTGATGTTTTTATTTTTTCGTTTTTCTTGTTTGTTTTATTTACTTACAGAGTTGGGCTTACATGTTTATGATCTGAATCTTGCGCATAGAGACACTTTAGGAGTAGATGAGACTGTGATCCAGCAGCACTGGTTATTACAACTGTTGCTGTGCTGTGTGTGTGTGTGTGTGTGTGTAGTCTGTCAGGTTGTCTGGTCACAGAGGAAGGCTGTTCTTCTTTGGCCTCAGCTCTGAGCTCCAACCCCTCCCATCTCAGAGAGCTGGACCTGAGCTACAATCATTGTACAAGTGTCGTAGTTGTGCTACTGTGCGCAATGGCACAGGCTGCACTTGTCAAGTGTGTCCCGATTGCTTTTAAATCTCCCCCCACACGCTTGGCCACTTAATCCATGCTTGCACACTATATGTAAATATACGTTCCGCCGGCAAAACGTCACCAAAGTGTGTGCGTAACCAAGCGCACTGAGCCAAGTGTGGATGAATGGGACGGCCCCTTTGTTTTGCATTTGTTTTGTGTGTGTGGGGTGGGGGCTTGGCAGAGGTTGTGGGAGGGACCTGAATGTTGTATTGGTTTGAAATTTCCAGCCAAGTACCAGAATTTTGTCGATTTACCAACTGTAGCTTGAAGTTTTCAGTTCTAACCTTTCATCAGCAAGTTGTCCTTCTTTAAAGTTAATAGGTTTATCAGTAGACCGGTCACTCTTCATGGACACACAGCTGGGTTCAGGGGAGCCTGCTCCCTGCTGCTGTGTTCTGATACAAACAAACACATGAGAAATGATGTGAGTTTTCTTTGTCCTCGGGTTCAGGAGATACTGATAATAACAAGGTTCAATTTTAAATTCTTACTTTCCATCAGCAAGTTGTCCTTCTTTAAAGTTAATAGGTTTATCATTAGACCGGTCACTCTTCATGGAGACACAGCTGGGTTCAGGAGAGTCTGGTCTGTGCTTCGTCCTGATACAAACAAGTGATAAATGAGAAGTTGTAGTTATCTGAATAAAAAGCAGGCCTGACCTCATCTTAGCTGACATAACATACCCAGAGATAAGAAGGACTAGTGAGGACCTAAGATCATACATCAAAACAAAACCAAAATCAATTTTGACTTTAAAGATACTCTCTTGGCAAGACTTTCAAATATTTGCTAAAATATATAAAATAAAACAATTTCAGGATTTAAAATAAATGCAAAGTGGAAAAAGTGCATCTCACAGGTAAAAGAAAAAAAAGATTAAAGGATTTTTGCTTGGCTGGTTCCATTCAAATGAATAACTTTTCACTAAAGTAGCCTAAATGAGGTTCAGTCGTATTTTTTATCTCAAGGAAGCTCAAGACAAGAGAGAGAGAGAGAGAGAGAGTGTGTGTGTGTGTGTGTGTGTGTGTGTGTGTGTGTGTGTGTGTGTGTGTGTGTGTGTGTGTGTGTGTGTGTGTGTGTGTGTCTGTGTGTGTGTGCGTGTGTGTGTGTGTGTGTGTGTTTATGGCTTCTTACGGTTAGTTTTTATGTTGCTAACGCCATGCTTTAAAAACTCCATTGAAGCGACGTTTATGTTTCAGGTGACTTGTCAGGTTTGAAGTAATAATAATAATAATAATAATAACAATAATAATAATAATAATAATCATAATAATAATAATAGGAAGTAGGATCTCGAACTATTTTTTCCTCCTTGTGGAACTTGCTTGGAACATTCATTACAAATAGCCAGCAAAATGTCTTCTTCTGAAACTGAATAAGTCCTACACTACTGCCATTGAGTTCTCTGTTTACAAATGTATGCATGTTGTGCTGCATTCACATGTTGACGGAAGTTCCCTGTTCCCAGTTTGCAAGTCGTTCTTCAGACCTTTTTATGTTCATATTTCTATGGTTTATGTCTAACATACGGGGTAAAATGCTGACGTTGATATCAAGTCAAGACGGCAACTGCCAACATTATGACCGAGTTGACAAGTTGTTTTCTGACATGAGGGAGTAGTCTGATGAATTTTGCCAGTCAGAAGGTTGTTTTTCCGATTATACCAACGCCATTTCATTCAGCATCAGAGGAAGGCTGTTCTTCTTTGGCCTCAGCTCTGAGCTCCAACCCCTCCCATCTCAGAGAGCTGGACCTGAGCTACAATCATCGTACAAGTGTCGTAGTTGTGCTACTGTGCGCAATGGCACAGGCTGCACTTGTCAAGTGTGTCCCGATTGCTTTTAAATCTCCCCCCACACGCTTGGCCACTTAATCCATGCTTGCACACTATATGTAAATATACGTTCCGCCGGCAAAACGTCACCAAAGTGTGTGCGTAACCAAGCGCACTGAGCCAAGTGTGGATGAATGGGACGGCCCCTTTGTTTTGCATTTGTTTTGTGTGTGTGGGGTGGGGGCTTGGCAGAGGTTGTGGGAGGGACCTGAATGTTGTATTGGTTTGAAATTTCCAGCCAAGTACCAGAATTTTGTCGATTTACCAACTGTAGCTTGAAGTTTTCAGTTCTAACCTTTCATCAGCAAGTTGTCCTTCTTTAAAGTTAATAGGTTTATCAGTAGACCGGTCACTCTTCATGGACACACAGCTGGGTTCAGGGGAGCCTGCTCCCTGCTGCTGTGTTCTGATACAAACAAACACATGAGAAATGATGTGAGTTTTCTTTGTCCTCGGGTTCAGGAGATACTGATAATAACAAGGTTCAATTTTAAATTCTTACTTTCCATCAGCAAGTTGTCCTTCTTTAAAGTTAATAGGTTTATCATTAGACCGGTCACTCTTCATGGAGACACAGCTGGGTTCAGGAGAGTCTGGTCTGTGCTTCGTCCTGATACAAACAAGTGATAAATGAGAAGTTGTAGTTATCTGAATAAAAAGCAGGCCTGACCTCATCTTAGCTGACATAACATACCCAGAGATAAGAAGGACTAGTGAGGACCTAAGATCATACATCAAAACAAAACCAAAATCAATTTTGACTTTAAAGATACTCTCTTGGCAAGACTTTCAAATATTTGCTAAAATATATAAAATAAAACAATTTCAGGATTTAAAATAAATGCAAAGTGGAAAAAGTGCATCTCACAGGTAAAAGAAAAAAAAGATTAAAGGATTTTTGCTTGGCTGGTTCCATTCAAATGAATAACTTTTCACTAAAGTAGCCTAAATGAGGTTCAGTCGTATTTTTTATCTCAAGGAAGCTCAAGACAAGAGAGAGAGAGAGAGTGTGTGTGTGTGTGTGTGTGTGTGTGTGTGTGCGTGTGTGTGTGTGTGTGTGTGTGTGTGTGTGTGTGTGTGTGTGCGTGTGTGTGTGTGTGTGTTTATGGCTTCTTACGGTTAGCTTTATGTTGCTAACGCCATGCTTTAAAAACTCCATTGAAGCGACGTTTATGTTTCAGGTGACTTGTCAGGTTTGAAGTAATAATAATAATAATAATAATAATAATAATAACAATAATAATAATCATAATAATCATAATAGGAAGTAGGATCTCGAACTATTTTTTCCTCCTTGTGGAACTTGCTTGGAACATTCATTACAAATAGCCAGCAAAATGTCTTCTTCTGAAACTGAATAAGTCCTACACTACTGCCATTGAGTTCTCTGTTTACAAATGTATGCATGTTGTGCTGCATTCACATGTTGACGGAAGTTCCCTGTTCCCAGTTTGCAAGTCATTCTTCAGACCTTTTTATGTTCATATTTCTATGGTTTATGTCTAACATACGGGGTAAAATACTGACGTTGATATCAAGTCAAGACGGCAACTACCAACATTATGACCGAGTTGACAAGTTGTTTTCTGACATGAGGGAGTAGTCTGATGAATTTTGCCAGTCAGAAGGTTGTTTTTCCGATTATACCAACGCCATTTCATTCAGCATCAGAGGAAGGCTGTTCTTCTTTGGCCTCAGCTCTGAGCTCCAACCCCTCCCATCTCAGAGAGCTGGACCTGAGCTACAATCATCGTACAAGTGTCGTAGTTGTGCTACTGTGCGCAATGGCACAGGCTGCACTTGTCAAGTGTGTCCCGATTGCTTTTAAATCTCCCCCCACACGCTTGGCCACTTAATCCATGCTTGCACACTATATGTAAATATACGTTCCGCTGGCAAAACGTCACCAAAGTGTGTGCGTAACCAAGCGCACTGAGCCAAGTGTGGATGAATGGGACGGCCCCTTTGTTTTGCATTTGTTTTGTGTGTGTGGGGTGGGGGCTTGGCAGAGGTTGTGGGAGGGACCTGAATGTTGTATTGGTTTGAAATTTCCAGCCAAGTACCAGAATTTTGTCGATTTACCAACTTTACCTTGAAGTTTTCAGTTCTAACCTTTCATCAGCAAGTTGTTCTTCTTTAAAGTTAATAGGTTTATCAGTAGACCGGTCACTCTTCATGGACACACAGCTGGGTTCAGGGGAGCCTGCTCTCAGCTGCTGTGTCCTGATACAAACAAACACATGAGAAATGATGTGAGTTTTCTTTGTCCTCGGGTTCAGGAGATACTGATAATAACAAGGTTCAATTTTAAATTCTTACTTCCCATCAGCAAGTTGTCCTTCTTTAAAGTTAATAGGTTTATCATTAGACCGGTCACTCTTCAAGCTGAGTGTGAGGTCCGTCCGCCGAGGCAGACGAGGTGTCTGGCTGACCTGCGGAGCACCAGCGGAGGACAGCGAGTCTGCCGCGGCCGTATGACGGTTCATCCGCGGCACAACACGTCAGTTAACAGACTGTTGCTTCTTTTTTTCCCAATCGTTTTTGGTCAGTATTCTTTGATCTTTTGATCCCAGTCTCAGATGAGAGCAGAGCTTTGTTTTGGTACGTGATATGAGACGCGACAGGCGCGATGACGTGGTGTCACGTAACGCTCAGCGTCATTATGTAAATTAGCGGGTTGACCCGGGTCTGGCTTTCCCCCTGCAAGCCGATCGCAGCCGAGCCGATTGAAGGCGATTTTAACCCGCGTCACTTGCCAAATTGTTTGACGCGGGTCTGTGCGTCTTTCCCATTGACACCAAAAGCCGATTGTTAGTTTAGTTTAGTTTATTATTCAGATCCCCATTAGCTGTGGCAAAGCCACAGCTATTCTTCCTGGGGTTTAAACTGTTTTTTTGGCCAGCGGGAAAGGGGTAATAGAGAAGAGTCATGGACAGTTAGATCCTCATCTCACCTCTGAGCTTTGGTCTGGCTCTCATGTTCCCCCCACAGAGTGGGTTTTCTGTCCTCACTCTGATTCATAGCAGAGCCCCCACCTTCACACAAAAACAACAACAGACTTCATTACAAGAGGACTCACATTAGTTCTGATCAGTGTCAGTAATATGTCACAAATACACTGAGCTCTGATCTATTCCAAAAATATTTTCTATAACACATTGAAAAACCTTAAATGCCATATGTTGTAGTCAATTTGGATTTGTGTATGTCTGGGTGTGTGAATGAGTGTGGGTGTGTTATCGGTGAGGCGCTGTGGTTGCTATGGGCATAGGTGGTAATCAGTCACACACAGTCACAGAGATAATGGACAGCTGATCAGCCAGAGGGGAATAAGGATCAGGGGTAGCCACATAGTTTTTCAACCATGCCTGGGTGTGTGATGTTTGAATGGGTTTTTGTGTCAAATTTAGTAATGTTGGCCCTTTTTTGTACAAGCTAATTTTTAAGTCTTTGGGACCTGGCCTTTTGTAGGTCTTTTTTAAAGAGTCGTAAGTTAATAAAGTGTTAAACCCATACCCATGGAGGACATCAGGTTTTTTTTTTTGCACACCACCATGAGTTGAAAATGACTTAAGATTCCCCTCAAGTGGCTTTTTTTGTAGTTAGTAATTTTGTAATTACAAATATGAAGCCATTCTATAAATAAACCATTTCAAGTTACATAAAATATTTTTAAAAGTTTAACATCACCAGTTTGGTCAGTATTTGTTCCTTCGAGGTCAGGGCTTTTCCACTGTAAAAAAGAAACAGAAAGATGATGTCAGATCATACTTACACATTTTTTGCTATACCCTGAGATACAGTGTGCCAGACAGAAAAAGAAGAGTTATCTGTGCATTTGAATAATACAAGTAGTTTCTCAGTAAAACTCATCCTCCCAGCCTCCTCCTCTTCAGTCACTCAAACTGTCCTTTAACCGAGTAGTTCAAACAGTTTAGAAAAACAAAGGAGACACACCTCCATGACCCCGTGGTCACTGACGAATCATACAAAATACAATGGTATTCAAATAAAAACACAGTGACATGTGGTGTTAAATCAGCTTTGGAGCTACTTCTACAGTAGTTTGCAGACCTTGTTCTGTTCTTTTTCCTGTGACTGAGTACAACCATGACAGGAACATTTTTCATCACCTGATACAAAGTACAAAGTAGTTGTATAACCAGCAGTCCCACGTCACTGGACCTCTGTCGACTTTAATCAGGCACATTTACCTCTTGGCTAAAATAAGCGCCCTCTGTTGTTGCAGTAAGACTTTACAGCCTGATGTGTTTTAAGGCGGTCAACAACTCGTTGAACAGGAAATATTTGGCCCACTGTTTTTTCCCCATAGTGCAGGTAGCAAGTGTGTGTCTCTACATGTGCAGAGCTCTGCTTCAGAAAAGTCAGGAAAGTCTCTGACAGTTGTAGTGAGTGTGGACAAGACACCAATTTCGGTTTTAGTTACAGAACCGGGAATTTGAGAGTTTGTCTGAAACGAAATTACTGTCACCAACTTCCTTTGTGACGCATCAACTGATAACAATCAAACTCAACTAAATCGTGAGTAAGCTATAAACTGATGACAGCTGGTATCAAAATACTTTGAGAAGAGGTTCTTTGTTTTTCTGAACTTCCACACATCCACAACAAGCTTTAACCCAAAAGAAAGTTACAGTTGTTACCGCTCAGTTTCTCTGCTGCTCCCTCTGCCTCCACTTCTGTCTCCGTGTTAGGTGAGTCGTTACTGTGGGCGTGTCCAGGTGAGCAGGGTTCTGTAATCTGATACATGAAGGTGAGTCTGTCGAGGAAAGTGGAGAGTTAAAGAAAATCTAACGAACTAAAGAACAATAAAGGTTTTCACACGGTCAATTTCACGAAAGTGTTAAACATTAAGTATCTGACAGTCCTGCGGATCAGAGGGAGCCTGGACACTTTAATGACTCAAACTTATATTATACTGTGGTATCATTTGACAGACCTGTTGTTCGATTGCTGATGCCTGTGCCACTTCACCTGACGTTCTCAGTAAAGTTAAGCTGCTGCCAACAAGTCAATGTTAACTCAAAGAGTGTTATTTTATTATAAGAACCCAAATGAACTGGTTGCGGATACGGAGGAATTTTTGAGCCAACATAATTGTTCAGGAGAGAGAGAGCTTTACAATGATACCTGACATGACATGGGTCAGACAACAGGCACGGCACAGTATGTCACAATAGCATGTTCACTTGGTGAATTTAGGAGAAATCTACAGACAAAAGAGACAAAATTCTTTTGACTTTTCTGAAAAAAGACATGTTAAGAAAGAAAAATAGCCCAAAATCTCAAAATTATCAGTGCATGCAAAATGTTACAAGAAAATACTAATACCACTACAGAGCACAATTTCCATCATAGAATTAATGTCTCTTTTTTTTTTTTTTTAGAAAGCATCTAACTAGGCCCTATTTCTACCTTACGTGTCAACCACCCATTCCAATAAGAATAAATTCATTAGAATTGTGTGGTACTGTAAGTAAGGTACTGTTTAGACAAGTCCAATGGATTCACAGACCCAGAAAACATGGGGTTAGACACCAATATTACTTGGCTAGGTCAAATAATGAAAGAGTTAGGATAAAGGCAAAAACTAGTGGCAAAAACCCTGTTTTTTCATGCACTGATAATTTTGAGATTTTGGGCTATTTTTCTTTCTTAACATGTCTTTTTTCAGAAAAGTCAAAAGAAATGGTAGAAAATCCACATTAAGGTGGTTTTTTTACTTCATTTTGTCTCTTTTGTCTGTAGATTTCTCCTAAATTCACCACAAGTGAACATGCTATTGTGACATACTGTGCCGTGCCTGTTGTCTGATCCATGTCATGTCAGGTATCATTGTAAAGCTCTCTCTCTCCTGAACAATTATGTTGGCTCAAAAATCCCTCCGTATCCGCAACCAATCATAAAAGTACGATTTACATGGAATTTTAAATGTACATGTTTTCTCAAAATGAGTTTTTCCTCAGACTCTGAGCCCAAAATCTCCACTTCAGCAGCACTTACAGACACCAAACCTTCCACTTTGATCCCTTTCTATATTCTGAAGGTTTTTACAGAGGGGTTTGTTGATATATCATTCACAGCCTGATTTATACAACATTTTACTCCTAAAAACATGGCGATATTTGAATTTTTAGGGCTGGTGACAGTATTTTCTCATTTACAGAGTGATAAAAAGAGATATCCAAAATCCCCTCTGTAAAAACCTCTGACTCTAGTATGTCAACAAAATAAAACAAGAATTTTTTATCCATTGTTCAGATTTCGGTTCTGGAAATGTATGCAAATTAGTGCATATTTAATGAGATATTGCCTCATTTACATATTTAAACATACAATTTGACAAAACTTGTAATACAAAAAATATTTGTCTTAATGTAAGTGATAAACTTGGGAAGTTTCATGGTGATATCTGTTAGTTAAAATGTTTTACCCTATTCACCTCTGGTGTCTCCCCGGGCTTCCTATCCATCTTGGACGCCATCTTGAAAATGACACCTTTCTAGTGGTCAAACTTTGGTAAACTTTTAGTATGTTATTAAGGACATCTAATACTATAAAAACAGCTGAGAAACCTTTTGTTAGAATTTTTTTAGGGTTAGGTGTTTTTTTTTCATATATGCACCCGCCTATAATGAAATAATGAATATTGAAATAATGTCATGATTTAGTGAAGTTAAAATTAATAGTGATCACATTTAGAGACAAAACAAACATAGCAAACACATTTGGTGTCAACTCTAGTGAGAGCAATAAACAAAATGAACAAACTATGTAGAAGTCAGTCAGTTAACTTTACTGCAGCTTCAGTAATAGATTCACATCACACTCAAATTCACTGACATTAACTGTCATAGAAATTGCTCATGAAATTCACACTTGCAAACATTAGAAAGATTAATTGAACCAGCCACTCAGCAGAAACCTTTCTAAACCTTTCCGAGACAACACATGACAACCACACAATGAGATCAAAGTGACACTGGTCATCAGACACTCACAGATTTTCCAGGCTGCTGAAGTTACTTCAGGTCAATTTACAAACACTTTCCACCTTCATGAGTAGAGGAAACATTTGGAGAAAAGAAGCAGCTCGTTCTTCCTCGTCAGTCCTGAGTGTTTCACCCTGTTTGATCTGAGAATGAATCACACCCTCATAACGTCAGAGTCCAAGCGTAAGTACATCAGAGTGACGTCAAAACCAGTCTAACTAGTCTGTGTATGTGTGTATTAGATAAATCACACATCAGATGGTGCAATTCTTCCCTCTGTCCACTAGATGGTGGTAAGTGATAATCCAACAAGCTAAAGATCAGCTCAGCATCAGTAATTTGGATCAAACTTGCAGTTTGTCTCAGAAACTTTAACTGTAATTTTATGAAAGCATTTTAACATCAGTTTTGAGTTCTTGGTGTCTGATGATCATCACAGAACAAATAGGCCTACACTTCATTTCAATTAAATGAATCACTCCACAGACTCATTGTTGATATGTCTTTATCAACTGTAATATCTGATTGAGGCTGCAAATGTCACTAAGAGCTGCCCAGACAGTGAAACAGATATCAGACAGGCTGGATCCAGAGTTCGGTAACACTTTACTTGAAGGTCTCATCATAGGAGTGACATGACACTGTCATAAGAGTGGCATGTCACAGTCATGAACATGTCATAAACATTATGTCAATGTCATAACACCCGGGTTTGTAGGGTTAGGGTTAACTGAATGACACTTAATAACAAAGTTATGACATTGACATAATGTTTATGACATGTTCATGACTGTGACATGTCACTCTTATGAAAGTGCCATGTCACTCCTATGATGAGACCTTCAAATAAAGTGTTACCGTAAAGTGTTAACTTTTTTATTATACATGAACAGTCAAAGTCAAGAACCTCGACTGATCCTTGACTGAACAGTTATAGATGTATTTATGTTATTAGGCAGTTTATTGTAATTGATCCTAATAACAGCAATAGTAATCGTTATTACAAAATAATGTGACACAGCAAAGTGTTACTACCGTGATCCGATTGATTGATCTTGATATTTATACATTTTTCTGGTAGGACTCTCATTTGCTGAACTCACTTCAGATTGACTTAGAGACACTTTCCAGAGGAAACAGTTGGAGAGAAAAATCTGCTCATCATCCCTCTATGAAGATGTCAAATCCTCAGTCAGTGTAAGAGCCGTCACAAAATATGTTGTATTTCTGCTATCTGTCCACTAGATGGTGGTAAATGATGATCCAGTGAATTAAAGGAGTGCATATACAATCAGGTGAGGATTGAAATTTGAAATTTACAGGAGGGGTGAGGTTAGTCTTTAATCACATGACTGGAAACAATACAGGCATGAGTGATCGAATCATTATCACACCAACTATTTCTGTAATGTCCTATCAAAGCTGCAAGTGCAACTCTAAGCTGTACGGACAGTGAAACAGAAATCAAACAGATACAATCAAAGACATCAGAACTGTAGAAACATATTGGTCATGATCAGTCGTGGACTGGCACCAAAAACAGGCCCTGGCATTTTTGACAGAGAGAGGCCACACATTACACAAACATATATCAGTGTTCATAATGATGATGACAAAAGAAAATGCATTGTTCACCAAAACTGCACACTGATAAAAGGATTCGATCCCAGACTGGAATATAATTCTTGTTAACAGAGAGGACTGCTCCACCAGTTGAGCTACACTTTACTCATGACATCAGTGTTATTGTGTCTTCAGTGTGTCAGATTTGGCCGGCCGTAAACCAAAAGACCATGACCGACTTTTTGTTGTTTTTTGCGGTGACATCAGCAAGGCTGCATCTTCACACAGCTGCCTCGGTTGCGGACGTTGTGGCATTTGCCCATACTGCCACATGACTGAAGCCTATACCGGAAGCTGCTCGTTTTTCTCAACAAGAATCCTCATAGGTAGCAGAGAAGAAGAAATACTCCTGTTACAGCTGTAAATCATACACTGACAGGCGCCACCTGCTGGCAAAATAGCTTAAAAAACAAACAAAAACAGCTTGTAGCCTGTGAAGAACTATTTCAACACATTTTAAAAGCACTTTAAATATATAGAACCAATCATGAAATGCAAAGTTATTAATAGATTTCAAATTAATCGTTGTCACATGTTAAAAAATTATATAAAACACATTCTTGTGTTTTGCAGCAAACTGATGAAGATGAGGTTTTCTGGAGTTTCTCTCAGGGCCACCTCTCACATCATATTCATACCAAAGCATTGAAATGTTTCAAATACTTCCTGCTAAATGTGGAAAAAGAAAACAGTAGTTTTTTTTTTCTTCCATCACTTCCTGTTCAGCTCTGGTAGGCTATTGATTAGCGGTGTTGCTCATTGTCAGAGGAAACCTGTTGGGAGATTGTTCAGCAGACGAAGCAGGGATTAATCCATCAGCACCGCTGTGACAGAGAGCGCTGTGATCTCGTCTCAAATTAAAAGTCCCTCAGCAGTTACCTATCTGAAACCTCTGTGATCGTGTTTCAAAATAAAAGTCTCCCAGGAGTGAGTGGTGGCTAAAGGGCCGTCCGCTGCTCTTTTAAAACTCAAAGTTCCCCGGCCGCTCGCTGTGAGCAGCTTTCCTCTCTGTTCAATAACCAGGCGGCTTGTGGTTGGTTTGATCTTCATGTGTCACCCTCTTTTTATCTCATCCCTCCTCCATCACACCACTCTCATCTTCTTCTTTCTCTGTTTTTTTTTTCACATTGGACCTCTTGTCATTTTCTCCAATTTGGCTTCTGTCAATCATTTGTTCTCCTTTAGCTGCATTTTAATATCTTTATTCATTAGTGTTTGTGAAAAGTCCTTTCTTTCTTTACTTTTCTCTATCAGCTGTCCTCACTCTTTCATTCTACTCTTCCTTCCCTCTGTCCTTCCTCCTCCTCCCCTTCTTTGTCTTTGATAACATTGACTTTCCTTTTCTTTTTCAGCTGTGTCATTCTGTGGTAATACTGTAAAACTCTTTCATTATTTTTAACCTTTCACTTTGAGCATTAACGGTGACATCTGTGGAGATCTGTTCTTAATATTTTTTCGGTGGTGAGGACATGTTTCTGTCGACCTTGGATCTGTGATTCATCCACACTGTGGTGAACGACACTGTTTGTGTTCGTCTGCTCCACCTTTCATCTCCGTTTTCCATCAATTTGATTTTCCTTTGCAGCCTCTTTTTCACTGTGAGTCTCTGCATTCATTTCAAATATGTCTCTGTGAACACCTGTGGACTCATTTCCTCAGTATTTTCTCTTACTCTTCTATCTGATTCTGGGCTTTTCTCTCAAAGATGAAAATGAAATCCTGTCTCGTCCCAGGCGTCCATGTCGTTGCCCACATTTATGGTGCGTTCAGGGACTCATGTGGGTCCTGAGGTGTGTTAGCTGACTCTGTTTTCCCAGTGGGAGCATCAACTAGAGTCGATCAGGCCTGCGCAGGTGGAATAAAGAACGAAGACGTCATTGTTCAGGGAAAATCCAGACAACTACTAAAAGAGGATTTCCACATGGTGATGAGCCTCAAGCAGACATATACATGAGGGTCTCACATTAGAGTACAACAGTGACCCTTACCCATCAGAACCACACTCCTTAGACCCCCCTCAAATACATAATTGAGATCTGGATCTGGAAGACCTGAGATTCATCAGTCAGCACAGTCCCAAAGTGACTGAGAACATCAGAACAGACATGAGATCACATGTATTTTTCTTCCGTCTGCCTGTTTTGTGACGAGCATCTCAGACTGAAAGGCTGCTGATTTATCCATTTTCTCTTTTTCCGTCTCTCTACCTTTGCATTTCCATCGCACAATCACTACCAATCTTTCTTTTGATTTAGTCTCTGTCTCGGTATGTTCAACATTTTTTTCCCCCTGATTCTTTCTCAGTGTCTCATGAAATCTGAATGGCCGTGTGAAGCAGTGCAGACATTTGATTGTGAAACATATGGCAGTGTCGCAGAATATGAAAAACCATCAGAGCTGCCTCGCACTGAGGATTAAAGTTCAGAGTCAGAGGGAGGAAAGAAAATGTTGCACTTCAAGGAACATATTGATAATAAAATCTCATGAGAAAACAGCTGAATGATAGGCTATAGGTCATATACTTCCCATATCTCTCCACTGACCTCAACCTGTTGTTAAATGTTGCTGCTGTTTATCAAACGATGCAGTTCTTGCTCTCGTCGGCGTAACGAACTGAGCCGTGTTTTGGCTCTGACCTCCAGCGCTCAAAGATGTCCACTGAATTCTTCACTTCACCACACTGTTTTCTAAGTGGGCCCTCGTCCCCAGCTACTGCTGCTCTATAGCTCTGCTACTTGTGTGTCCTTGTGAGGAAGAATTTCCACTTTCTCACCGGCTGATTACCTCTGTTCACCCCTCTGCTAAAATCTCATCATTATTAAACACACTTTGCCGCCGTGTGGGGACGATGTAGTGCCCTCAGCCTGACATTCCTTTCTTATGTGGCTTTATGAACTGAAGTGAATGAGTAAACACTCCACGGATAAAGTAAATCCCTGTAAACAAGGTGGTGTGAATGTGGCTCAAGGCTGCTGCATAAACCAAAGGACATTCTGCATCTAAACTTTATCAGGGTTTTTCAAAGTTGAAGCCGTATTTATTTTTTGTAGGGATGGACAAGTACAGATATCGGGCCGATACCGGCCTTATTTGAAAGTATTGGGCACTCGTAAAGGCTGCCGATACCAGCCGACGATTCTCAAGGCAAAAAAAATCGAGTTTCTTTCATTCAGTTCACTGCTCTGCCTTTTTCCGAACAATTTCTCATGCTGGGGTTTCAATACAAGAGGGACATTACAGACGAGCAGTACAGAGGTATTTGGATGTTTTTTGGTGTGTCTTTTTGGACGAAGAAAAGTGAGCCCCGTTTGCGACCGTCATATGGACATGCAGTGCTGAGCCCCCCTGTAACTCCAAAAAGGTACGGAGGACTCTGAAACTTCTCCCAACCCTTAGTCGACATGAGAGTGAGTAGAAAATGAGTGAAATTTGAATTTTGGGTGAACTATCCCTTTAACGTGGCTGCGGCCCGCTGCTCCTTGATTATTATCTGTCCGTCCTGGGTGAGGGATCCCTCCTCTGTTGCTCACCCTGAGGTTTCTCCAATTTTTCCCTGTTAAAAGGGTTTTCCATGGAGTTTTTCCTCAGTCGATGTGAGGGTCTAAGGACAGAGGATGTTGTTACGATGCCATGTAAAGCCCTTTGAGACAAACTGTTGTAAACTGTGTAAAAATGGGCTATACAAATAAAATTGCCTTGCCTTGTCTTGCCTTATCGCTGCTTCAGAATCTGGTCAGGGAAGACATAACCTTACTTTGTAAGGTATCAAACTTCCCTAATGTTTTGCCTATCTGTTCACATTTTGGCAAAGTACTGTAGAAGCATTAACTGAATGAGCTAACTGTTTGGGAGGCTTTCCAACATCTTTGGGAAGTTGAACTTTTTGCACTTGTTTAAAGACCTGTGCTCTCTATGAAAGACACTGATGCAGCTGAAGGTCTACCCTGTCTGTAGGGCACGTCAGGCTCATTGACATGCAGACCGCATTCATGTGGTGGTTTGCATTGACCATCTACGGTTAAAACAGGGCGTGTACAGGGCGGAACGTGAAGCAGATTCAGCTGCGCACACTTGTAGGAACTCTGTGATTTATCAAGGGAAGTTTGCTTGCAAGTGTGCGTGCGCAGGGTTTTATAGAGCAGCAGAGATATAGCCTTACTGCTCCACAAAATGACACACGAAAGCTGGTGGCAAAACTCTCTACACACTCTCTCTCTCTCACGGGCAGTGACACGCTGTCACATTTCAGCACTGAGACAGCGGACAGCGCACTTTTTTTGCGAGATCTCGCAAAAAAAAAAATTCCCTCCATGACCCTTTAGGGGCTCCGTAATAGTCGAAGAGTTTCAATCCAAAATTTAAAAAAAAAAACAAACCCAAATGTAAAACGTTTGTCCAAAAAGCTGGACCCAGTCAATCTGCCTCTCTCCTTTAGGACCTTAAATCATCTCAAAATTATGAATGAAACTATAAAATTACTAAATATGAACTAGTCATATACTGATGTCACAGGATTTATGATTATTAAAGTTCAGATATTGCAAATTAATACATCTCAGTCCCCACTAAAGGGCCTACTTCAGCTTTAAAAGAAAGTCAAATTAACCATTCAATACCATTTAAGGCTTATTCTAAGTATTGTTATTATAATACAAAGATGCCAGAATAAGAAATATAATCATCTTTGTTTTAATTATCATTACAGAATTATCTCAATCTGCAGTGATAGTGGTGAAATATTTCAAAATAAGGTAAAAATTTCAGCTTATTTCTTTGACTCAAATGATTTTCAGTGCTTATTAGAAGAGAAATATCAAAAATGTTTTTTTTTTATATAAATGTCATGATATAAAGAGTACAGGCGTCACTAATGACACAAACGGAGGCTCTGTCCTATTAAAATGTCTCACTAAGCCATGACAGAGTGACAGCAAACCAGCATGTTCACCACCAGGACCCCGAAACTGGAGCAGTTGAATAGAAAATAGAAACAGTCATTATTAATTACACGTCTGCTTTTCCTCCAGTGACATGTCAGAGGGTCTCCTATGTGGAGAAAAAAAAAGGCTTATTGATTAAAATATTCTGAAGTATTTTTAAAATTCAAGCTGCAAAGGTCAGATGTGAAAACTGTGAATCACATCTCAACACATATATAATTATAGAGAAATGGAAAATGATGATAATTAATTATGTCCTAGCTGTATGGACTTGAATGAATTAAGAATAATTTAAAAATACTGTAGTCAAATCTCTGCATATAAAAGCATAAAATCTAATAATTATATAATATGACAACATTTGCATACGTCGGTGCCTGTAAATAGAGGATAAGGATTTGTTTGAAATGTGCTGAAATTAATTAAAAATAACATTTTAAAAAATCTAAAATGATACAGATTTTTGGAATGAGACCCTTCAGAGTTGGGAATATTTCTATTAAATATTGGTATGAAATATGTAGATGTGTAACTGGAAGTCTCCTGAGGACAAATAGAGAGAGGTGCGTGACTCATGTGGAGGAGATGCATTGATCTCATTGATCTGTACTCGTTTCCACTGACGGCTGATAGCAACATTTTAACGCTCGGCGGCTCTCTCATTCACAAATGAGGAAAC